>NC_090374.1:89454187-89680739 GCF_036365525.1 Heterodontus francisci
TACTCGGTCTATCTCTCTCCTCTCTCTCTCGGTCCATCTCTCGGTCTCGGTCTATCTCTCTCGGTCTATCTCTCTCCTCTCTCTCTCGGTCCATCTCTCGGTCTCGGTCTATCTCTCTCGGTCTATCTCTCTCCTCTCTCTCTCGGTCCATCTCTCGGTCTCGGTCTATCTCTCTCGGTCTATCTCTCTCCTCTCTCTCTCGGTCCATCTCTCGGTCTCGGTCTATCTCTCTCGGTCTATCTCTCTCCACTCTCTCTGTCTATATCTCTCCGCTCTCTCTCTCGGTGTATCTCTCCCCTCTCTCTCTCTCGGTCTCTCTCTCCTCTCTCTCTCTCGGTCTATCTCTCTCCTCTCTCTCTCTCGGTCTATCTCTCTCCTCTCTCTCTCTCGGTCTATCTCTCTCCTCTCTCTCTCGGTCTATCTCTCCCCTCTCTCTCTCGGTCTCTCTCTCTCTCTCGGTCTATCTCTCTCCTCTCCCTCTCTCTCGGTCTATCTCTCTCCTCTCTCTCTCTTGGTCTTTCTCTCCCCTCTCTCTCTCTCGGTCTATCTATCCCCTCTCTCTCTCTCGGTCTATTTCTCTCCTCTCTCTCGGTCTATCTCTCTCCTCTCTCTCGGTCTATCTCTCTCCTCTCTCTCTCATTCGGTCTATATAAAGAACAAAGAACAAAGAAAATTACAGCACAGGAACAGGCCCTTCGGCCCTCCAAGCCTGCGCCGATCCAGATCCTCTATCTAAACATGTCGCCTATTTTCTAAGGGTCTGTATCTCTTTTCTTCCTGCCCATTCATGTATCTGTCTAGATACATCTTAAAAGACGCCATCGTGCCCGCATCTACCACCTCCGCTGGCAACGCGTTCCAGGCACCCACCACCCTCTGCGTAAAGAATTTTCCACGCATATCCCCCCTAAACTTTTCCCCTTTCACTTTGAAATCGTGTCCTCTAGTAATTGAATCCCCCACTCTGGGAAAAAGCCTCTTGCTATCCACCCTGTCTATACCTCTCATGATTTTGTACACCTCAATCAGGTCCCCCCTCAACCTCCGTCTTTCTAATGAAAATAATCCTAATCTGCTCAACCTCTCTTCATAGCTAGCGCCCTCCATACCAGGCAACATCCTGGTGAACCTCCTCTGCACCCTCTCCAAAGCATCCACATCCTTTTGGTAATGTGGCGACCAGAACTGCACGTAGTATTCCAAATGTGGCCGAACCAAAGTCTTATACAACTGTAACATGACCTGCCAACTCTTGTACTCAATACCCCGTCCGATGAAGGAAAGCATGCCGTATGCCTTCCTGACCACTCTATTGACCTGCGTTGCCACCTTCAGGGAACAGTGGACCTGAACACCCAAATCTCTCTGGACATCAATTTTCCCCAGGACTTTTCCATTTACTGTATAGTCCACTCTTGAATTGGATCTTCCAAAATGCATCACCTCGCATTTGCCCTGATTGAACTCCATCTGCCATTTCTCTGCCCAACTCTCCAATCTATCTATATTCTGCTGTATTCTCTGACAGTCCCCTTCACTATCTGCTACTCCACCAATCTTAGTGTCGTCTGCAAACTTGCTAATCAGTCCACCTATACTTTCCTCCAAATCATTAATGTATATCACAAACAACAGTGGTCCCAGCACGGATCCCTGTGGAACACCACTGGTCACACGTCTCCATTTTGAGAAACTCCCTTCCACTGCTACTCTCTGTCTCCTGTTGCCCAGCCAGTTCTTTATCCATCTAGCTAGTACACCTTGGACCCCATGCGCCTTCACTTTCTCCATCAGCCTGCCATGGGGAACCTTATCAAACGCCTTACTGAAGTCCATGTATATGACATCGACAGCCCTTCCCTCATCAATCAACTTTGTCACTTCCTCAAAGAATTCTATTAAGTTGGTAAGACATGACCTTCCCTGCACAAAACCATGTTGCCTATCACTGATAAGTCCATTTTCTTCCAAATGGGAATAGATCCTATCCCTCAGTATCTTCTCCAGTAGCTTCCCTACCACTGACGTCAGGCTCACCGGTCTATAATTACCTGGATTATCCCTGCTACCCTTCTTAAACAAGGGGACAACATTAGCAATTCTCCAGTCCTCCGGGACCTCACCCGTGTTTAAGGATGCTGCAAAGATATCTGTTAAGGCCCCAGCTATTTCCTCTCTCGCTTCCCTCAGTAACCTGGGATAGATCCCATCCGGACCTGGGGACTTGTCCACCTTAATGCCCTTTAGAATACCCAACACTTCCTCCCTCCTTGTGCCGACTTGACCTAGAGTAATCAAACATCTGTTCCTAACCTCAACATCCGTCATGTCCCTCTCCTCGGTGAATACCGATGCAAAGTACTCGTTTAGAATCTCACCCATTTTCTCTGAGTCCAAGCATAACATTCTCCTTTGTCCTTTAGTGGGCCAATTCTTTCTCTAGTTACCCTCTTTCTCCTTATATATGAATAAAAGGCTTTGGGATTTTCTTTAACCCTGTTTGCTAAAGATATTTCATGACCCCTTTTAGCCCTCTTAATTCCTCGTTTCAGATTGGTCCGACATTCCCGATATTCTTTCAAAGCTTCGTCTTTCATCAGCCGCCTAGACCTTATGTATGCTTCCTTTTTCCTCTTCGCTAGTCTCACAATTTCACCTGTCATCCATGGTTCCCTAATCTTGCCATTTCTATCCCTCATTTTCACAGGAACATGTCTCTCCTGCACGCTAATCAACCTCTCTTTAAAAGCCTCCCACATATCACATGTGGATTTACCTTCAAACAGCTGCTCCCAATCTACATTCCCCAGCTCCTGCCGAATTTTGGGATAGTTGGCCTTCCCCCAATTTAGCACTCTTCCTTTAGGACCACTATCTCTCTCCTCTCTCTCTCTCTCTCATTCGGTCTATCTTTCTCCTCTCTCTCTCTCTCTCATTCGGTCTATCTCTCTCTCTCTCTCTCTCGGTCTATCTCTCTCCTCTCTCTCTCTCTCTCTCTCGGTCTATCTCTCTCCTCTCTCTCTCTCTCTCTCTCTCTCTCTCTCGGTCTATCTCTCTCCTCTCTCTCTCTCTCTCTCTCTCTCTCCTCTCTCTCTCTCTCGGTCTATCTCTCTCCTCTCTCTCTCTCATTCGGTCTATCTTTCTCCTCTCTCTCTCTCTCTCTCATTCGGTCTATCTCTCTCCTCTCTCTCTCTCGGTCTATCTCTCTCCTCTCTCTCTCTCTCTCTCGGTCTATCTCTCTCCTCTCTCTCTCTCTCTCTCTCTCTCTCTCGTCTATCTCTCTCCTCTCTCTCTCTCTCTCTCTCTCTCTCCTCTCTCTCTCTCTCTCTCGGTCTATCTCACTCCTCTCTCTCATTCGGTCTATCTCTCTCTCCTCTCTCTCTCTCTCTCTCTCTCTCATTCGGTCTATCTCTCTCCTCTCTCTCTCTCGGTCTATCTCTCTCCTCTCTCTCTCTCTCTCTCGGTCTATCTCTCTCTCCTCTCTCTCTCTCTCTCTCCTCTCTCACTCTCTCTCTCTCTCTCTCGGTCTATCTCCTCTCTCTCTCTCTCATTCGGTCTATCTCTCTCCTCTCTCTCTCTCTCTCTCTCATTCGGTCTATATCTCTCCTCTCTCTCTCTCTCTCTCTCTCATTCGGTCTATCTCTCTCCTCTCTCTCTCTCTCTCTCTCTCTCATTCGGTCTATCTCTCTCCTCTCTCTCTCTCTCTCTCTCTCTCTCTCTCTCTCGGTCTATCTCGGAGGAGAGAGAGAGGAGAGAAACAGAGAGAGAGAGGGGAGAGAGACAGAGAGAGAGGGGAGAGAGATGGACCGAGAGAGAGAGATGGACCGAGAGAGAGAGAGAGAGAGAGGAGAGATGGACGGAGAGAGAGAGAGAGGGGAGAGATGGACGGAGAGAGATGGACCGAGAGAGAGAGAGAGAGGGGAGAGATGGACCGAGAGAGTGAGAGAGAGACCGCGAGAGAGAGAGACCGCGAGAGAGAGAGACCGCGAGAGAGAGAGACCGCGAGAGAGAGAGACCGCGAGAGAGAGAGACCGCGAGAGAGAGAGACCGCGAGAGAGAGAGACCGCGAGAGAGAGAGACCGCGAGAGAGAAAGACCGCGAGAGAGAGAGACCGCGAGAGAGACCGAGAGAGAGAGGGGAGAGATACACCGAGAGATGAGAGAGATAGACCGAGAGATGAGAGAGATAGAGAGGGGAGAGAGATAGACCGAGAGATGAGAGAGATAGACCGAGAGATGAGAGAGATAGAGAGGGGAGAGAGATAGACCGAGAGAGAGGAGAGAGAGGAGAGAGATAGACCGAGAGATGAGAGAGATAGACCGAGAGAGAGATAGAGAGGGGAGAGAGATAGACCGAGAGAGAGATAGAGAGGGGAGAGAGATAGACCGAGAGAGAGAGAGAGAGGGGAGAGAGATAGACCGAGAGAGAGAGAGAGAGGGGAGAGAGATAGACCGAGAGAGAGAGAGAGAGGGGAGAGAGATAGACCGAGAGAGAGAGAGAGAGGGGAGAGAGATAGACCGAGAGAGAGAGGGGAGAGAGATAGACCGAGAGAGAGAGAGAGAGGGGAGAGAGATAGACCGAGAGGGGAGAGAGATAGACCGAGAGAGAGAGAGAGAGAGAGGGGAGAGAGATAGACCAAGAGAGAGAGAGAGAGAGAGGGGAGAGAGATAGACCAAGAGAGAGAGAGAGAGGGAGGGGAGAGATAAACCGAGAGAGAGAGAGGGGAGAGATGGACCGAGAGAGAGAGAGAGAGAGAGGAGAGATGGACGGAGAGAGAGAGAGAGGGGAGAGATGGACGGAGAGAGATGGACCGAGAGAGAGAGAGGGGAGAGATGGACCGAGAGAGAGAGAGGGGAGAGATAGACCGTGAGAGAGAGAGGGGAGAGATAGACCGAGAGAGAGAGAGGGAGGGGAGAGATAGACCGAGAGAGAGAGGGAGGGGAGAGATAGACCGAGAGAGAGAGAGGGAGGGGAGAGATGGACCGAGAGAGAGAGAGAGAGGGGAGAGATGGCCCGAGAGAGAGAGAGAGAGGGGAGAGATGGCCCGAGAGAGTGGAGAGATAGACCGAAAGAGTGGAGAGATAGACCGAGAGAGACAGAGAGAGAGACCGAGAGACAGAGAGAGACCGAGAGAGAGAGAGGGGAGAGATACACCGAGAGAGAGAGAGGGAGGGGAGAGATGGACCGAGAGAGAGAGAGAGAGGGGAGAGATGGACCGAGAGAGAGAGAGGGGAGAGATAGACCGAGAGAGAGAGAGGGAGGGGAGAGATAGACCGAGAGAGAGAGGGAGGGGAGAGATAGACCGAGAGAGAGAGGGAGGGGAGAGATAGACCGAGAGAGAGAGAGGGGAGAGATAGACCGAGAGAGAGAGAGGGGAGAGATAGACCGAGAGAGAGAGAGGGAGGGGAGAGATAGACCGAGAGAGAGAGGGAGGGGAGAGATAGACCGAGAGAGAGAGAGGGAGGGGAGAGATGGACCGAGAGAGAGGGGAGAGATGGCCCGAGAGAGTGGAGAGATAGACCGAAAGAGTGGAGAGATAGACCGAGAGAGACAGAGAGAGAGACCGAGAGACAGAGAGAGACCGAGAGAGAGAGAGGGGAGAGATACACCGAGAGAGAGAGAGGGAGGGGAGAGATGGACCGAGAGAGAGAGAGAGAGGGGAGAGATGGACCGAGAGAGAGAGAGAGAGGGGAGAGATGGACCGAGAGAGAGAGAGAGAGGGGAGAGATAGACCGAGAGGGGAGAGAGATAGACCGAGAGAGAGAGAGAGAGAGAGGGGAGAGAGATAGACCAAGAGAGAGAGAGAGAGGGAGGGGAGAGATAAACCGAGAGAGAGAGAGGGGAGAGATGGACCGAGAGAGAGAGAGAGAGGGGAGAGATGGACCGAGAGAGAGAGAGGGGAGAGATAGACCGAGAGAGAGAGAGGGAGGGGAGAGATAGACCGAGAGAGAGAGGGAGGGGAGAGATAGACCGAGAGAGAGAGAGGGAGGGGAGAGATAGACCGAGAGAGAGAGAGGGAGGGGAGAGATAGACCGAGAGAGAGAGAGGGAGGGGAGAGATAGACCGAGAGAGAGAGAGGGAGGGGAGAGATGGACCGAGAGAGAGAGAGGGAGGGGAGAGATGGACCGAGAGAGAGAGAGGGAGGGGAGAGATGGACCGAGAGAGAGAGAGAGAGGGGAGAGATGGACCGAGAGAGAGAGAGAGAGGGGAGAGATGGACCGAGAGAGAGAGAGAGAGGGGAGAGATGGCCCGAGAGAGTGGAGAGATAGACCGAAAGAGTGGAGAGATAGACCGAGAGAGACAGAGAGAGAGACCGAGAGACAGAGAGAGACCGAGAGAGAGAGAGGGGAGAGATACACCGAGAGAGAGAGCGGAGAGATATAGACCGAGAGAGAGGAGAGAGATAGACCAAGAGAGAGAGATAGACCGAGAGAGATAGACCGAGACCGAGAGAGAGAGATAGACCGAGAGAGATAGACCGAGACCGAGAGAGAGAGGAGAGAGATAGACCGTGAGATAGACCGAGACCGAGAGAGAGAGATAGACCGAGTGAGATAGACCGAGAGAGAGAGGTAGAGCGAGAGAGATAGACCGACCGAGAGAGGAGAGAGATAGACCGACCGACCGAGAGAGAGGAGAGAGAGAGACCGAGACCGAGAGAGAGAGAGACCGAGACCGCGAGAGAGAGAGAGGAGAGAGATAGACCGAGAGAGGAGAGAGATAGACCGAGAGAGGAGAGAGATAGACCGAGAGACAGAGAGCTGGACCGAGAGAGGGGAGAGATATACAGACAGACCGAGAGGAGAGAGAAAGACAGATATACAGACAGGGAGGAGAGAGATAGACAGATGTACAGACAGAGAGGAGAGTGAGACAGACTGACAGAGACACAGAGACAGACAGACTGGGCGAGATAGAATGACAGACTAAGAGGAGAGAAATAGGGAGAGACAGAATGACAGAGACAGGAGAGAGATAGACACAGAGAGAGAGGAGAGTGATAGACAGAAAGGCAGAGACAGACAGACATTCAAAGAAACGACGGTTAACCGGTTTTAAATGGTTGATTTAAGTTGCAACGTTTTCTTAGGAATAATAAAATAATTGGTTGTCACAGTCTGGTTGGATATTTTTGGACAGTGAGGTGTCATGGAGTCGAATAGTCAAATGCCACCCAAATTCTCTCCAGGAAAGGTTACTGAACAGTCTGTGATGGGTAGGTATTCATGGAAATTCGTCAGCAGCAAGCGTCACACAGATCTTTCAGGAAAAGGGTGTAGCAATGATTCTACTTAAATTTTAATGTAGCAATCTAATGGTAGAAACTTTCTTGAGATTTCAGGATCTTCCAAAAACACAAAAGGCAACAGGACTCACTCTTGAGGCTGGGATTCGTGAGACTGGAGGCAATGGCAATCTGCCACATCCAAAACACAAGGCTTCCTTTGTTCAAAGCACTGTTCCTCCACAGAGTGTAGCAATGCCTCTTTTCCTGGGTCTTTTCTCTCTCTCTCTCTCTTGATTCAGGTCAAAACCAGTCTTTAAATGTAGAATTTCTTACAAAAAGATGGAAGGCTTATTTTTCAATGAGAATAAGTCTTTTCTATGGTCTATCAGCAAATCACAGCTACTGTTCATTGCTAGCTGCTCCAGCTCCCTGGTCTGTTTCACACTGCAAAACTGAAACTCTCCAACAAGCAAGTCACAAGACAGTCATAAATCGTCCTGTTGCTTGGATAAAAGTTATACAGCCTACAGGGTGTAGAATCAGTTTGGGCAGAGAAGAGAAATCATAAAGGCAAGAAGTCACTTGTGGGAGTGGTGTACAGGCCACCTAATATTAACTACACTGTAGGACGGGGTATAAAGGAAGAAATACTGGCAGCTTGTCAGAAAAGTACAGTGATAATTATGGGGGATTTTAATCTACATATCGATTGGATAAATCAGATGGGCAGAGGTAGCCTAGTTGAGGAGTACATAGAATGTTTTGGGGATAATTTCCTGGAACAATACATTCTGGAACCAACCAGAGAGCAGGCTATACTAGACCTGGTATTGTGCAACGAGATAGGATTAATTACTGACCTCATAGTTAAGGCACCTCTAGGTAGCAGTGATCATAATATGATTGAATTTTATATTCAGTTTGAGAGAGAGAAGAGTGGGTCCAAGACGAGTATTTTAAAATTAAATAAGGGCAATTATGAGGGCATGAAAGCAGAGCTAGCTAAAATGAACTGGCAAATCAGGTTAATGGATAGGTCAATAGAGATGCAGTGGCAGACTTTTAAGGGGATATTTCAGAATACACAGAATAGATACATTTCAACGAGAAAGAAAAATTCCAAGGGTGGGACCTGCCATCCGTGGTTAACTAAAACAGTTAAAGATAGTATCAAACCTAAAGAAAAACCCTACAATTGCGCAAAGATAGGAGGCAGGTTGGAAGATTGGACAGAATATAAAAAACAGCAAAGAATAACTAAAAGATTGATAAGAAAGGTAAAATTAGAGTACAAGGGAAAGCAAGCTAGAAATATAAAGACAGATATTAAGGGTTTCTACAGATATTTAAAAAAAAGTTAAAGTGAGCGTTGGTCCTGTAGAAAGTGAGTCTGGGGAATTAATAATGGATAATAAGGAGATGGCAGATGAATTGAACAGATATTTTGCATCAGTCTTCACTATTGAGGATACAAGTAACATCCCAGTATTAACTGTAAGTCAGGAAATGGAAGGGAGGGAGGAACCCAAGAAAATTACAATCACCTGGGAAGTGGTGCTGAACAAATTGTTGGAGCTGCGGGCTGACAAGTCCCCGGGTCCTGATGGACTTCATCCTAGGGTCTTAAAAGAAGTGATCGGTGAGATAGTTGATGCGTTAGTTCAATTTTCCAAAATTCCCTAGATTCGGGGAAGGTTCCGTTCGATTGGAAAATAGCCAATGTAACTCACTTATTCAAAAAGGGAGACAGAAAGCAGGAAACTACAGGCCAGTTAGCTTAACATCTGTCTTAGGGAAAATGTTAGAAGCTATTATTAAAGATGTTATAGCAGGGCATTTAGAAAAATTCAAGGTAATCAGGCGGAGTCATGTGGTTTTGTGAAAGGGAAATCATGTTTAACCAATTTATTGGAGTTTTTTGAGGGATTTACATGTGCTGTAGTTAAAGGGGAACCTGTGAATGTATTGTACTTCGATTTCCAGAAGTCATTTGATAAGGTGCCACATCAGTTTATTGCAGAAAATAAAAGCTCATGGTGTAGGGGGTAACAAATTGGCATGGATAGAAGATTGGCTAGCTAACAGGAAACAGAGTGTAGGCATAAATTGGTCATTTTCTGATTGGCAAGATGTAACGAGTGGTGTGCCACAGGGATCAGTGCTGGGACCTCAACATTTTACAATTTATATAAATGACTTGGATGAAGGGACCGAAGGTATGGTTGCTAAATTTGCTGATTACACAAAGGTAGGAAAGTAACATCTGAAGAGGACATAAGGGGGCTACAAAGGGATATAGATAGGTTAAGTGAGTTGTCAAAGACCTAGCAAATGGAGTATAATGTGGGAAAGTGTGAAATTGTCCACTTTGGCAGGAAGAATAAAAAAGAAGCATATTATCTAAATGGTGAGAGATTGCAGAGCTCTGAGATGCAGAGGGATCTGGGTGTCCGAGTGCATGAATTGCAAAAGATTAGTATGCAGGTACCGCACGTAATTAGGAAAGCTAATAGAAGGTTATCGTTTATCATGAGGGGAACTGAATACAAAAGTAGGGAGGTTATGCTTCAGCTATACAGGGCATTGGTGAAACCACATCTGGAGTACTGTGTACAGTACTGGTCTCCTTATTTAAGGAAGGATGTGTTGGAGGCAGTACAGAGAAGGTTTACCAGACTAATACCTGCAATGGGCGGGCTGTCTTAAGAGGAAAGATTGGACAGGCTAGGCTTTTAGAAGAGTAAGAGGTGACTTGATTGAAACATTGAAGATTCTGAGGGGTCTTGACAGGGTGGATGTGGAAAGGATCTTTCCCCTTTGGGAGAATCCAGAACTTGGGGTCACTGTTTATAAATAAGGGGTCACCCAGTTAAGACAGAGATGAGGAGAATTTTTTCTCTCTCAGAGGCTCGTGAGTCTTTGGAATTCTCTTCCTCAAGAGGCGGTGGAAGCAGTGTCTTTGAATATTTTTAAGGCAGAGGTAGATAGATTCTTGATAAGCAAGGGGATGGAAGGTTATCGGGGTGGAAATGTGGAATTATCAGTTCAGCCATTAACTTATTGAATTGCGGAGCAGGCTCAAAGGGCTGAGTGGCCTACTCCTGCTCCTTATTCATATGTTCGTATGTTCAAACTTCAAATATCAAGTCAGCATTCAGTGTTCACAGAAAGTCCTTTTTATCAGTCTTAAAGGTACAGAGACCTCTTAACTTTTTTTTAAAAACAACAAAACTCTTGTGACAGAATACTTAACAAAATCCCTGGAAGTTACGAGGATTTTGTGTCCCAAGAAAAAGTGACTCCATACCCCTCGAGTGAGGCAAACAAGCCCATAGCCATACTTAGGGATACAGGGGCCACCCAATCCCTTCTGCTGGGAAAAGGCATGACCTTTCCCCAGAGAGTGCATTGAATGCTAGAGTGTTAATGAATGGTATGAGAGGGCGGTATATACACATACCTTTATATCGGGTGCACCTGGAGTGCAACATGACCCTACTGTCTGGTTATCTGAAACCTTCTTTGGCAAGTTAGAGGACCCAAAGGATGGGTTAGAGAGATCTTCCTTAGTTGAAGCTCAGCAAGCAGACCCAGTATTAAAAAAGTTAGCACAGACTACCCAAACCGAAGCTGAAACAGATGGAGTTCCAGAGTGCTACTATTTAAAGAATGAGGTGCTGATGAGGAAGTGGAGATCTCCTCACAGACCTGCGGACAAAGAGTGGACCAGATAGTGGTGCCGCCATGGAAATACAGAGAATAGCCCACAAACTTCCAATGGCTGGACTTGTCGGTGTACAAAAAACCCAAGCCTGCATAAGACAGCATGTTGACTGGCCAAAACTCCACAAAAATGTGGTGGGGTTTCTGTAAAACATGCCACACATGCCAGGTTGTGGGGAAGCCCTAACTGCAATAAAACTTGCGCCCCTAATACCGGATTTTGGGGAACCCTTCAGCAGAGTCCTAGTGGATTGTGTGGGACCCTGCCAAAAACAAAAGGGGGCTACCAGTATCTTCTCATCATTATGGATGTGGCTTCCTGATTCCCAGAGGCCATTCCCCTAAAAACTATCTCTGCCATGGTAGTGGTGGAGGGGCTAACCCAATTATTTATCAGATATGGGCTGCCTGCTGAGATCCTGATGGATCAGGGCATGGATTTCATGTCTGGGATCTTTCAAAGAGTCATGGGTAATCTGGGCATAACCCAGCTAAAGTCCTCAGTCCACCATCCGCAGCCACAAGGGGCTTTGGAACGGTACCACCAGACTCCAGAGACAGTGATCAGGGCATTACACTACGAGTACCCCCATGACTGGGACAAAGGGCTGGGATTTCTCCTGTTTGCCACAAGGGACTCACCCAATGAGTCCACCGACTTTAGTCCCCTTGAATTAGTTTATGGACATGAGGTGAGAGGTCCACTTAAACTAATCAAGGAGAGGTTTTTGGGACACAGGGATGAATTTTCCATGTTAGACTACATTTCCATGTTCCAGGAGTTTGTGCAGTGGCTCAAGATCACCTAAAAACCTCCAAGACAGCGATGAAAAGTCAGTCAGACAAACATACCAGGGCCAGAACTTTTCGGCCCAGAGACCACGTATTGGTACTATTCCCAATTCAGGGTGAACCCCTGAAAGCCCGGTTCAGTGGCCCATACCGAGTGGTAAAAAGGATTTGCCAGGTAAATTATTTAATTGATGCCCCTGACCGAGGGAAAAAAAAAAGGCTGTGCCACATTAACATGTTGAAACAGTATCACAGCCGGGAAGGAGACAGGCAAGCACAGGTCTATCAGACAGTCAGGAAGGAAGGAAGGGGACAAAAAGGACAGTGAGGGCATGTTAGAAGAGGACCGGGAGGATTCCCAAATTGAACCCTCTACTGTTTGGGTAACCAACTCTGAAGTGTTCCGGAAATTCCACTCCACACTCCCCTATTTAAATGCAGGACAAAGAGAAGCCCCAGCAAGGCTGATAACAACCTTTACAGAAATCTGCAGGGACAAGGGAAGTTCCCAAAAAGGCAAGCCAACAGTGAGGGAGATGTCTCACCTAGTTGAAGTGCCACATGAGTGTGCAGTGAAAGCTGAACAGACATCTGTGAGCAGTAATGTCCCAGAGGACATAGGGTAGAGTAGAAAAAAGATCCTCCCCACAGTAAAGGGAAAAGGGAAGGGAGAATGTGCTACAGTAAACAGCATTTGTGTAACTCACAAGAAAATTAAAAGTGAGGTCAGTGTGGAGCTACCCACTGAAGAACCCACTGATCAAGTCCCAAATCCAAAGCTGATCAAACCCAACAATTTCAATTCAGAACTCAGCAAGAACAAGGGCCTCTCAGACACCTCACAGGCTACTGTCACTCTCGAGAGGAAGATTATCAAGGTGCTGGAACCTGAATGGTTAAAGTCACATATTACAGAAACAGCAGTTGAAGAGTTAAAGCTTGTACATACAGCAGGACTCGTCACAAGCAGTAATGGAAATTTTCATACCCCAAACTTCACCAACAACCACATGTTTATTGAGATGCATATTCCCAGGGTATTATAAATTAATGCAAGAGAAACTTTAACCCCATTTGACAACACATAACCAATAAAGAATCCAATTTCTTAATGGTACCTCAACCAAAGGAAGATGACTAAACTCCAAAACATTAAATCAGAATAGCTGTGCAGACAATATCAGCTGTAGCAATTCTAAGATTAACGTGTGAACTTGAGAAGTGAGTGTTTGAGAATGAATGCATGTGATCTTTTTTCTACAACCTTGTAATGAAATGTTCCTGTGGTCACATTTCATTCCGCATGGTGCAGAGGTGTCAAGAAAATCTGCAATGCCAAAGGAGGATTTTTTAATTCATTGATTAAAAACCTGTATTAAACTTTTAATGAAACAAAAAGAGCTGGAATTCTACAGTTAACTTTTTTTTTTAAAAGCTGGCAGCCAAGATGGCCACCACAATTTGCATTTAAACACCTTGCGCATTCCAAGGCATCAAAGAGGAGACACGTGTCTGATGAGCCTATACCCCAAACAATGGTTTGCTCTATTGATTGAACTACCTGAGATTGCTTTCATTAGCAAGACATTCAAAGCCATCCTGGGACATTGAAAGGGCGAATTGGAGAAATTGACATTCCTAAAGTTGAATCTCATTAGAGGGCACCAGAGAATACACTGAGGCAATCATGTGACTGTCTGTCAATCACTGTGAAAATTGGGAGTTTCCTTTGCAAAAAACAGACAAGCCAATAACTGAGACTGTGCAGAAGTCAAAAGGGCTCTCTCTCTCTCTCTCTCCAGAGGCCTGGTAGGGCATGAAAAGCCTAGCTGCCAGTTGCTAGATCCAAGACAAAGACACCGAAAAGAAAACCTCTACTTGCCAAAGACTTCAAGAACACAACTTCAGCCAGAAGACGATGGAAACACCCTTCCCCACAGACAGTGTACTAATTTTTATTTGTTCTGGACTCTAATCCAACCACAAATCTACTCCTCATCACTCTGTAATCTATTTGTGTGTGTGATTCTCGTGTGCGTGTGCATGAATGTGTAGTGTAATTTTATTATTTTAAAGGAAGCCAACATTTAAAAGCCCAAAAGAAGGTACAGCGGTCACAAACTTGGCCTCCTGTGAAAACCTTACATAGACACGATGAGTGACTTTTTCAATATACTAGTCAAGAATCAGCTAATGAAGCCATCAGACTACACAGCAGGTACATGACAGTCCAGTTAAAGGATTTGTCTTGACCCCTGTGGCCAAACTATACACAAACTTTATGGAGCCATTACATCTGGATGTGCCCGACATTCCTCGGAAATGCTAATACCAGAGAACCTACCGATTAGAGCAAACCTGATACGATAACCAGGATATTTCCCACTGAAACACCTTAATATGTTTATGCACTCTTCATGAACCAGAATATGAGATTATTACTATAGGTGAGAAGGTACAGATTTGGGGAGAGGTTTGCGGCAATCGTTGTGATTTTCTTTCTTTTTGATAGTTTAAGATAAAACGTGTGTTTTCACAGTAGTATTAGCAGCAGACAGCAGCACAGAAGCAGCAATTTGAGGGTTAACAGTGTGAATGCAGCTCAGAAGAGAGTAGTGTTGGTGTGAGTATGATATTGATCTTTCTAAGTTTATCGATGTTACAATAAACTATTAAAAGAACAGTTGTGTGCCTTGATGATTTTCTCCACCCAGATAGGTTCCGGATGATCTTTAGAGGTAGGAGTATAAGAGGAAAGGTGTGGGTTCACCTACCTACAGATTTCTGGCACCCAACGTGGGGCTTGATAGGGGAAAATGGAAGAGAGGGTAGAGAAGTATTTGGGTAAGAAATTACCTTGAAAAGAGGGATAGGTACGAATCATCGCAGCTGCGTCCAACCCTCTAGAAGAAGCTGAGGAATGGGAACAAACTCCCATGGACAAGAGGAAGCCAAAGTGGGTACACTGTGGCTGTTGGCATATAGGCGAAAAATGCAAGTTAGCAGAGGAACATCAGCGGTATGAAGAAATATTGCAGGAGAAGGATGAAAGGCTGCAGGAAAAGGTTGCTCTGATGGCAAGATTAATGAAAGAAGTGTCAGAAGCTATTCAGGAGAGAGAAGAAGGTACAGAAAAGATAGAGACAAGGTGCTGATACCTAGAAGCACAGATAGTTGACTGGCAACAACAGTGTAGGCAACTGCGGGAAGAAATGGATAGTAAATGGAAAGAAAACAGTCGAGTGTCTCAGGAGTGCAATGACTGTAAAGTGACATTCCGGGTGCTGCGAGAGCAGATCATTCAGCACGTGAGGAAGAAATCGAACTGCTCCAGCACAAGCTATAGAAAGAGAGGTATTGTCTGTGCTATGGCAGGGGCTGTGGATGAAGAGGGTGTGTTAGATAAATGATGGAAAAAGGTAGAAAAGGAAGTCCTGGAAGGTGACAAGAAAGATGATGGTAGTATAGGGAGAGGTGTAATATGTCCAGTACGGCACACAAAAACGACGCCGGTAGCCAGGGGAAACCCTGTAGTGTCAAATGATGATGAAGCATATGCTCCTTCGCAATTAAGGGAAGCAGCAAGGGATTTTGGAACCCTCGGGGAGGAGATGTGGCAGGTCACTGTCTGTGTTTGGAGACGATGGCTGCGATGCAGGGTTTCGATAAATCCGAGAGAAAGAGGTGTTTGCTTTTTAGTCTGGATGGGGTGGTTCTGGCTGGGCTCCCCCAAGTCACTAAGTATGCCCGAACGGCAGTAACCTGGGATGATACTAAACGACACGTTAGAGAAGCGTGTGGGTATGGAAGGGATGACCCAGTCAAAATCATGGCACATTAGAGACAGCGAGAGTAGGAACACCCAGAAGCATTTGCGAGAAGATTATGGCCTGGTTGTTATGAAACCCAAGGAGGAGGGTTGGATCGGGATCAAGTGGCAGGAGGTGATCTCTGCCAATGGTTAAGAGCTCTTATGGCTCACATGGAACCTGTTACTAATACAATCATGTCAAGCTTTGATTTGGGAGATGCAGACATGACAGAAGCTCGAATATTGAGGAAGTTGCTCATGTTTGGGAGGGTAAACAGGGCAAGCAGGATAGGAACAGGGCAGGAAGGTAGAAGAAAAATACAGGAGGTGAAACCCCAGGCAACCCCAGACCCAGCTCCTAAACAGAACCAGGGGAGACAGTGGAAATATGAAGGAGCAAAACCTGTGGGGAAAGAGAAGCTAGGTAATAGCCAGGTAGAGATATCAGTGAGTGCTATAACTGCAGGAACTTCAGTTATATAGCCCGTGAGTGTCCTGCACCTAGAAATAGGGAAAGATTGAGAGAGAATCCCAGGGGTGTGGAATCTCAGGATGCAATAGTGCATCTGGCACAGTCCTTGGAGAAGGTGATTGGCCAGGCTGAAGGTAAATGTAATTCCACCAAGGGGAGAGGTGGAGGGGAACCTAAGCTGGAACCCTCTGCCCCCTCGGAGCAGTGAAGGGGCTGTAACAGTCAGCTATCATATCTGTGCCCGCTTAGGTGTGACAGTCACGGAAGACTGACCGTAGATTTAATAATGGAAGGAACGAAGGGAGAATAACAGTTCTGGTGAAAGGTCACTGATCTGAAACATTAACTCTGCTTCCCTCTCCACAGATGCTGCCAGACCTGCTGAGTATTTCCAGCACTTTTTGTTTTTATTTAAGGGACAATACTTGGTAGATACAGGGGCTTCACATACTTTGGTCCACACAAATAATCCACGGGGTTTTGAATGGTCTAGTGGTGAACCCTATGTTTTGGAAGGATTTACACAAAAAATGTTGGCTGGCATGGTATCAAACCCACTCGCATAGAAATGGGACCCCTCGAGACAAAGAGGGTATGCATATGAATGAATTGGGGAGAGGAGAGAGGAGTTTTTAGGATCAGACTGTATGGAAATAAATGGGTTAGTGTTAGATTTATTTAATCATTGTTTATGGAAGGGGAATGTAAGACATTGCATTCTGCTGGATGGGCAAGGAAAGATGTGTATGGTTTCAGGAAAGGGAGCATACGATTGGAAGGCATTAGTGAAATGCAGCCCGGAGCAAAGTAAAGACATTCTACAGCAGCAGTAGGGAGCATTTGCCCAACACAAACACGACTGTGGGAGAATACCAGGAGTAGAGATGGTAGTAGAAGGAGAACCTATGAAAACCCCACAGAGACAATATCATTTCCACAAAGAAGCAAAGAGGGATTTAGAAGTAGCAGTAAAGTCCCTCATGGATCAAGAGGTCTTAAGACCCCTGGCAACACACGTAAATTCACCAATTTGGCCTGTTAAGAAACTTGATTGATCATGGAATGTGACAATAGATTATAGGATATTGAATAAGGACATTCCAAAGTGTGCCCCAATAGTCACTGCTTTTTTAAAAATTCATTCACAGGATGTGGGCGTCACTGGCTAGGCCAGCATTTATTGCCCATCCCTAATTGTCCTTGTCACAGACTTGATTGGCAGTATACCAAGTTCCGTGAAAGTGTACACTGTACTGGATATTTCTAATGGGTTTCGGTCTATTCCGATGAGGAAAGAAGATTAGTACAAATTTGCCTTTACATTTAAGGGGCAACAGTACATGTGGACATATCTGCCACAAGGGTTTCATAACAGCCCATCAATATTCCATCAACAAATGGCTTAGTGTTTAGAAGAACTCTCTGGCAGGGACAAGCTGATCCAGTATGTGGATGATTTGTTACAATGCACACAGATGCCTGAGGAACATATAGTGTTGTTAAAGGTGTTGTTACAGCTCCTAATGTGATACGGTTGAAGGTAAACCCTAAAAAAACTCAGATAGAGCAAGAGGAGGCACAATTTATGGGGCGTACCTGAGACCAGGAGAGAAGGTCATAGATGAGACAAAAAGGAAGGCGGTACAAGAGTTACTGAGACCAGAGACTGTTTCAGTCTTAAGATCATTTTTAGGATTGCCAGGATATTGCCATGAGTTTATAGAGAATTATGCAGGGATAGCTACACCATTGTACACATCAACACAGAAGTCAGCTGAATGGGAGTGGACAAAGGAATGTGAGAGAACTTAAGGAGATGCTGCAAATAGCCCCAGCTTTGGAACACTAGACCCTTTGCAGAGTTTCTGGCTAGAGTAAAGGCTGGCTACCCGACCCAAACCCAACGGGACCCGACGACGTGTCGGGTTCGGGTCAGGTCGTGTCCGCACTATCTCTGCCATGGTAGTGGTGGAGGGGCTAACCCAATTATTTATCAGATATGGGCTGCCTGCTGAGATCCTGATGGATCAGGGCATGGATTTCATGTCTGGGATCTTTCAAAGAGTCATGGGTAATCTGGGCATAACCCAGCTAAAGTCCTCAGTCCACCATCCGCAGCCACAAGGGGCTTTGGAACGGTACCACCAGACTCCAGAGACAGTGATCAGGGCATTACACTACGAGTACCCCCATGACTGGGACAAAGGGCTGGGATTTCTCCTGTTTGCCACAAGGGACTCACCCAATGAGTCCACCGACTTTAGTCCCCTTGAATTAGTTTATGGACATGAGGTGAGAGGTCCACTTAAACTAATCAAGGAGAGGTTTTTGGGACACAGGGATGAATTTTCCATGTTAGACTACATTTCCATGTTCCAGGAGTTTGTGCAGTGGCTCAAGATCACCTAAAAACCTCCAAGACAGCGATGAAAAGTCAGTCAGACAAACATACCAGGGCCAGAACTTTTCGGCCCAGAGACCACGTATTGGTACTATTCCCAATTCAGGGTGAACCCCTGAAAGCCCGGTTCAGTGGCCCATACCGAGTGGTAAAAAGGATTTGCCAGGTAAATTATTTAATTGATGCCCCTGACCGAGGGAAAAAAACAAAGGCTGTGCCACATTAACATGTTGAAACAGTATCACAGCCGGGAAGGAGACAGGCAAGCACAGGTCTGTCAGACAGTCAGGAAGGAAGGAAGGGGACAAAAAGGACAGTGAGGGCATGTTAGAAGAGGACCGGGAGGATTCCCAAATTGAACCCTCTACTGTTTGGGTAACCAACTCTGAAGTGTTCCGGAAATTCCACTCCACACTCCCCTATTTAAATGCAGGACAAAGAGAAGCCCCAGCAAGGCTGATAACAACCTTTACAGAAATCTGCAGGGACAAGGGAAGTTCCCAAAAAGGCAAGCCAACAGTGAGGGAGATGTCTCACCTAGTTGAAGTGCCACATGAGTGTGCAGTGAAAGCTGAACAGACATCTGTGAGCAGTAATGTCCCAGAGGACATAGGGTAGAGTAGAAAAAAGATCCTCCCCACAGTAAAGGGAAAAGGGAAGGGAGAATGTGCTACAGTAAACAGCATTTGTGTAACTCACAAGAAAATTAAAAGTGAGGTCAGTGTGGAGCTACCCACTGAAGAACCCACTGATCAAGTCCCAAATCCAAAGCTGATCAAACCCAACAATTTCAATTCAGAACTCAGCAAGAACAAGGGCCTCTCAGACACCTCACAGGCTACTGTCACTCTCGAGAGGAAGATTATCAAGGTGCTGGAACCTGAATGGTTAAAGTCACATATTACAGAAACAGCAGTTGAAGAGTTAAAGCTTGTACATACAGCAGGACTCGTCACAAGCAGTAATGGAAATTTTCATACCCCAAACTTCACCAACAACCACATGTTTATTGAGATGCATATTCCCAGGGTATTATAAATTAATGCAAGAGAAACTTTAACCCCATTTGACAACACATAACCAATAAAGAATCCAATTTCTTAATGGTACCTCAACCAAAGGAAGATGACTAAACTCCAAAACATTAAATCAGAATAGCTGTGCAGACAATATCAGCTGTAGCAATTCTAAGATTAACGTGTGAACTTGAGAAGTGAGTGTTTGAGAATGAATGCATGTGATCTTTTTTCTACAACCTTGTAATGAAATGTTCCTGTGGTCACATTTCATTCCGCATGGTGCAGAGGTGTCAAGAAAATCTGCAATGCCAAAGGAGGATTTTTTAATTCATTGATTAAAAACCTGTATTAAACTTTTAATGAAACAAAAAGAGCTGGAATTCTACAGTTAACTTTTTTTTTTAAAAGCTGGCAGCCAAGATGGCCACCACAATTTGCATTTAAACACCTTGCGCATTCCAAGGCATCAAAGAGGAGACACGTGTCTGATGAGCCTATACCCCAAACAATGGTTTGCTCTATTGATTGAACTACCTGAGATTGCTTTCATTAGCAAGGCATTCAAAGCCATCCTGGGACATTGAAAGGGCGAATTGGAGAAATTGAAATTCCTAAAGTTGAATCTCATTAGAGGGCACCAGAGAATACACTGAGGCAATCATGTGACTGTCTGTCAATCACTGTGAAAATTGGGAGTTTCCTTTGCAAAAAACAGACAAGCCAATAACTGAGACTGTGCAGAAGTCAAAAGGGCTCTCTCTCTCTCTCTCTCCAGAGGCCTGGTAGGGCATGAAAAGCCTAGCTGCCAGTTGCTAGATCCAAGACAAAGACACCGAAAAGAAAACCTCTACTTGCCAAAGACTTCAAGAACACAACTTCAGCCAGAAGACGATGGAAACACCCTTCCCCACAGACAGTGTACTAATTTTTATTTGTTCTGGACTCTAATCCAACCACAAATCTACTCCTCATCACTCTGTAATCTATTTGTGTGTGTGATTCTCGTGTGCGTGTGCATGAATGTGTAGTGTAATTTTATTATTTTAAAGGAAGCCAACATTTAAAAGCCCAAAAGAAGGTACAGCGGTCACAAACTTGGCCTCCTGTGAAAACCTTACATAGACACGATGAGTGACTTTTTCAATATACTAGTCAAGAATCAGCTAATGAAGCCATCAGACTACACAGCAGGTACATGACAGTCCAGTTAAAGGATTTGTCTTGACCCCTGTGGCCAAACTATACACAAACTTTATGGAGCCATTACATCTGGATGTGCCCGACATTCCTCGGAAATGCTAATACCAGAGAACCTACCGATTAGAGCAAACCTGATACGATAACCAGGATATTTCCCACTGAAACACCTTAATATGTTTATGCACTCTTCATGAACCAGAATATGAGATTATTACTATAGGTGAGAAGGTACAGATTTGGGGAGAGGTTTGCGGCAATCGTTGTGATTTTCTTTCTTTTTGATAGTTTAAGATAAAACGTGTGTTTTCACAGTAGTATTAGCAGCAGACAGCAGCACAGAAGCAGCAATTTGAGGGTTAACAGTGTGAATGCAGCTCAGAAGAGAGTAGTGTTGGTGTGAGTATGATATTGATCTTTCTAAGTTTATCGATGTTACAATAAACTATTAAAAGAACAGTTGTGTGCCTTGATGATTTTCTCCACCCAGATAGGTTCCGGATGATCTTTAGAGGTAGGAGTATAAGAGGAAAGGTGTGGGTTCACCTACCTACAGATTTCTGGCACCCAACGTGGGGCTTGATAGGGGAAAATGGAAGAGAGGGTAGAGAAGTATTTGGGTAAGAAATTACCTTGAAAAGAGGGATAGGTACGAATCATCGCAGCTGCGTCCAACCCTCTAGAAGAAGCTGAGGAATGGGAACAAACTCCCATGGACAAGAGGAAGCCAAAGTGGGCTTGGGTCGGGTTGGGCCAGGTCAGAATCGCTCTATCACCACCTCAGGTAAGTGGCTCCACTGTTAAAGTAAAGTAAAGAAGGGTGGTTTTGTTAGTTATTTTAAGCTTGTGCAGATCAGCAACAAAGTGAAAAACGGAAGGTAGCTTAACTGATGGTCGGGTCGGGTCGGACACAGGAAAAAATGGAAGGACCCAGGCCGGGTCGGGCTCGGGGTCGGACGTGGTTCTGTCAGGCTCAGGTCGGGTTTCATTTGCATACCCGAACCGGCCTTTAGGCTAGAGTGCACAGCCACAGAAGCTAGTTTAAGTGCAGTGCTATTACAATCAGCCCATGGGAAACTTAGGCCAGTAGAGCACGCTTCTCGGACATTAACTCCAGTAGAAATGACATACTCATTCTGAGAGACATCTTTTAGCTATCTACTGGACATTTGATCACTTTGCTGTATTTACGGGAACTGCTACAATAACTCTGACAACGGGACATACTCCAACGAGATTATTGGTAGATGGGAAAATTAAAGAGGGGACTGTGTCCAGCCTGAATATTAGTAGATGGACTGTATTATTGGGGTCACATGATCTGAAGGTGGAATCATTGAACCACCCAACTCTCACAGTAAATATGGGGTAAATAGGAAAACCACACTATTGTACAGTTGAGGGGATGTGAGAAATAGAAAGAGGATTTAAAAAGGGCATTCACCCGGAAGGAAAAGACATCTTTGTAGATGGATCCAGTTATATGGAAAGGGAGGAAAGGCAGATGGGATGTGGAATCTGGAATCCGAATAATAAGATAGCCATGTCACGGAAATTGCCGAGTCATCTGAATGCACAGCGAGCAGAGTTGGCGGCTGTAGTGTATGTAGTAACCCACCCAGCTGAGTTTCCAACACCATATACTGTCTGTTCGGACTCTATGTTTGTTTGTAATTCACTGACAGAGTTTCTAGCAATCTGGGAAAAGCGAGGATTTAGATCAGCAGAAAGGAAACCACGAGTGGCCCTATGCTGAAGATGGTGCTGCAGGTGATCAGGTACATTTAAGGGAGATATGACTATTTTATACACAAAGTGAAGGCTCACTCTATGGCAGAGCTGAGATAGAAAAGAAATGAGAAAGCAGACATGCTAGCAAAGAAAAGTCCTACAGGAGGAGTGCCTTGGGGTCCCATTGAAGGAATGGGAGAAATAGCAATACTGGCAGCAATTTAGCCAGTGAGATTGAGTGACCTCGTGGAAGTGCAGAAGGCAGACTCAGTACTCAGAGAGGTGTTAAGCAAACTAGAAAAGGGGGAAACTATTGAGGGACCCAATGGAAGACCTGAAATAGGAATTAAAGAAGGAATGTTATTTACCAATGACAAATGGGTGTTGCCTGGAGCCCAGGGGGAAGATTTCTCCAATTAGTACATGGGAGACCAGGGGCAGGACACCCTAGTGCAGAGGAGACATGGAAAAGTGTGAATGCGGTGGGATCCAGCCTCATCAAAAAGAGGATGTGGAGGACTTTTGTCATAATTGTCTGCTTTGTGCATCCAATAATCCGGACCCACTGAGGAGAAAGGCACCTTTGGTGCACACCCGAAGGGAAGAAGGGCCCTGTCAGTGTGTGTGGGTAGATTTTATAGGACCTCTCCCAACTTCCAGCAGAGGGAATCAGTACTGTTTAGTTCTGGTAGATAACTTCACCAAATGGATTGAGGCGTTTCCATGTAAGGCAGCTACGCATAACTACAGCAAAAATCCCAGTGAAGGAGATATTCTCTAGATGGGGACTACCACAGATTGTGGAATCAGATTAGGGAAGTCACTTTACTGGACAAGTAATGCAAGCGACTTTGAAACTGATGGGTATTGAAGGGAAATGGCATGTAAGTCATAATTCACAGTCCTCAGGATTGTGGAGCACATGAATAGAACCCTAAAAGAAAGACCTAAGAAAGAACTGCAGGAACAAAAGAAGAAATGGGATGAAGTGTTACCACTGATCTTGATGAATAATAGGTTAAGTACCTCTTGTACAACATGGTATTCACCTCATGAGTTGATGACGGGGAGATCTATGTACACCGCACACTTATTGTTACCCATTCTGACAGGAGAAGGAAGCAACTCGAGACAGATTTGTGAGAGACCTGAAGAAACAGTTAGAGGAGGTCTATAGGCAAGCTGTAGTGAATATCGGCAGAAAACATTGCGCTAACAAAATGAATCTAGAACTACACAAACCACAGGAATGGGACATAGGGGGTCAGGTGATGGTAAGGAATTATGCTTGAGTGGAAGTGTTTGAACTGCTGTATAAGGGTCTGTATAATATAGTGGAAAAGGTGAGCCCGATGGTATATGTGGTACAACTACCCAAGAAGGTAAAATGGTTCCACATCAATCCAATGAAACTGTACAAACCCCAAAAGACACAACAAAAAGCGGAAGGGACTGTTGTGAGTATGATAAAATGGTGGGCCATGGAAGATGAGGGCGTACCTATGGTGATACCTCCTCAGGGACAACCACAGGGGTCACCACTATCAGTCTCAACCCCTTGAAGAAGGACAAGAGGTGGCAACCGGAAGGGAGAGAGCCCAGAGGGTATTAACTCAAGAGGCCCGAAATATAACTAGAGAAGGCGTAAGTGCCAAGTTCATGCATGTAACGTCTGTAAATAAATAAGTTGCTATTTAATTAATCAGATCTGTGTGGCCCAGATAGTATAGTAGGGGGCCAACACAGAGTGAACCTTTGTTTGTTTCTTTTTCAGGAAGAGAAATGAAAAGGAGAAAATGATGAAGAGTGTGTCAGCACTTCTCCTGGGAATCATGTGGTGCGAAAGTGTGACCTGTGAACTAGAGTGATGTTCATCGACGGTCACCTACCTGGGGAAAACAGCCAAAGCTGAAAAATATTCCAGGGAACTGTATTTTACATATGGTCTTGACAGTAATAACAACTCTGGAAAGGGGGCAACAGGATGCAACAATAATTTAGTTTCAGTAAAAGTTATAAAGGTAAAAGAAGGGAGACAAATTTACATAAAATGCAGCTTTGAATCACTAAGGGATGGTAACACACTGACCACTCCAGTACCAGGAAAACCCAGGGTGGAAAGGGTAAATGTAGAACCCGCCATATCTGTAAGATTGTATGAGACCAATCACTCTGCAAGTGATGGTCTAGTTTACTGCTGGCCGAATTGAATAAGAAATATGAAGGCAGATATTACTGTGAGCATACTGAGTTTGAGAATAAGGTAGCAGGAAAGGGTGGGAGTAAGGAAGGAGTAAACCATCAAACCATAATAACGTATCAGATAAAAACAGCACCAAAGAAATCACTCGAATTAAAACAACAGAAATATCCAGAGTGTCCGGAGCAAATACCAGGACCCAAAAATAGCTTGGGATTGGTCCCAACCAATCAGATTCTGTATCAAAATGTACTTTTATCAGATAATTCCTGTTATTTTGAATTTGACCAAAACAAGATGGCCAAGCTGGTGTAAAGAAGACACCCAAAAACCTATAGATAAAATGCAGCAACAAGAAGTTAAATATTTTAGGGAAAACACTGGAGATTCATGGGGATCTAAAGACTGGGAAAAACAGTGGCTACACCCCAAAGCCCACAAGGATTAAGGGAGAGAAGGAGTTTGATTAATGATATAGTGGCAGGAGTCATTACGGCAGGAACGGCTTATACTAGATTCGTTTTAGTAACAATGAATAGTGAACTGAGGAAAGCTAAGCAACAAATCAAGAGTATATTCCAGCAAAGCAATAATTTGGCACAACAGCAATTATATGAGGTCCTGATAATGACTCTCCATTTATTGACACTTACCAATCCTATTTTAAAAACTGTTAGGAAGGTAGATAAGCTCATCAAAGAAGATTGAAATGCTAGTACAGAGGCAGTTCAGAATGTGTGCACAATATACGGGAGTTGGTTGGTGGAACAAACTCGCCATAATTTAGAGAAATTAGAGGAGGGGTACATACCCGATTGGATTAGCAATGAACATTTGACACAAGTGACAGATTGAGATTTCACCTAATGTGAATATATGCAAATTGAGAAGGTTGATTCAGGCTCAAGTAGCTTATCACACATGCATAGCCCTGCTGATGATACAGTGTTAGGAATTGTGCTGAAATTCCCCCTTATAACCCCAAACAATTGGGGATATCCCTGTTTAGCGTAGAAGATATTGGACATGTATTGGATGGGATGCAAATAGTGACAGATCATCAAGACAATGCCTCTTATGTAGCCTTTAATGCATCTACAACTGGTTCATATAGATGGATTCCCACAGCAAGTAAAAGAGACAGTAATTTGTCCTTATAGATTACATGACAATGAAAGATCTGCATGTGGATTTTCAGGGAACAGGGTGAATTGTACCATGCATTCTAAATCTGGAGGACATGAAATTGTTAATTCTGTGTACAGAGGGAATTGAATGTATTGTGTAACAATGACAGTAAAATCTTTTATCTGCGGAAATAATTTGACATGCCCAGTTATACAACCAACCTTTTGTGTCGAGCCTGCTTAGGTGCTATCAATAGGACATAGGTTCCTACAACCCTGACATCTTGGAAAGGAAACTTGGGTCGATGTATCAGACCCCTCTCATTTAAACATGGAAGAATTTGTTAGTAAATTTAGCTATAACATAGATCTACTGGAACCTAAAGTTTAGGCTAAAATAACTAAATTACTGAATGATTTTGACGTAACTCAGCATGTATTGTGGGAATTAAAACAAAGACAAACCGAGGTGGGAAAAGATACACAAAACATTAAAATTATCCCATGGTGTGAACAATTGTGGAGGTGGGGGACTACAGTTGAAATAAATCCTTGGATAAGAATTGTGTCTTATGTATTGGTCATAATCCAATTAATCATTGTGATCTATTTACTATGTCTGGCGATGGTGGGGAAAAGACGATGAAAGGAGGAAAGACTGCGAAAGTTCATGGGTGAGGTCTTGGCTTAGCAAGAACAGGCGAAGTGGTTTAAAAGTGATATATATTCTGAGGAGTCAGACTTCAGTCACTTGGGGGTCGAGTCCTGTAGCCAGTCCTTCAGCAATAACGCATTGAACTTTAGGAAGCCAACATTTAAAAGCCCAAAAGAGGGTACGGCAGACACGAACTTTGCCTCCCAGCGTTCCATGTAACTGTGAAAACCTTACATAGACACAATGAGTGACTTTTTCAATATACTGGTCAAGAGACAGTTAATGAAACCATCAGACCACACAATGAGTACAATGTCTGTCCAGGTAAAGGATGTGTCTTGATCCCTATGGCCAAACTGTACAACTGTAAATGATATCTACAGGCTAACAAATTTTATGGAGCTACAGCATCTGGATGTGCCCAATATTCCATGGAAATGCTAATACCAGAGAACCTACTGATGAGAGTGAAACCTACCTGATATGATAACCAGGATATTCCCCATTGAAACCACCTTAATATGTAAATGGACTATTCATGAATCAGCAATTTGAGAGTTAACAGCATGAGTGCAGCTCAGAAGACAGTGGTGTTTGTGAGTATGATATTGATCTTTGTAAATTTATTGATGTTACAATAAACTATTAAAAGAACAGTTGTGTGCCTTGACCATTTTCTCCACCTGGATGTGTTCAGGTTGAACTTTAAAGTTAGGAATATAAGGTGGGAGGTGTGGGTTCACCTACTTACACATAGAATCATTGGGTGGAATTTTATGCTCTCCCCCATTGTGGGTTTGGAGGCGGGGAGAGCATAAAATTGGGTGGGATGGTGGTGAGAGGGGAGGGTTCCCACCACCATCTCGCCTCCGCCAAAATTTAGTCTGGAGTGGGAAGGCCTGTGAATGGCCTGTGAATGGCCTTCCCACCCCACCACCAATAGAGGCCCTTAACTGGGCAATTAACTCCCAACTAAGGGCCTCTTCCCACCGCAGCCCCAATTAGCTGTGCGGCAGGCAGCCCTGTCGCCACACAGGAAGCACGGCATGAAAGCCCGTGCGGGCTGCTTCCCAGCTCGGGAGTGGGGGGGCATCCTTGCTAAAAGGCACAGTGCCTGAATGAGGAATCAGCAACAGGAACGGGGCCAGCTGAAAGCCACCAACCCCCTCCAACCCTCACCCCCACGACCCCCACCCCGCGAGATCCCTCCTTTACATACCTGAGGCCTGAGTCCTGCGATGCTCCTCGGCCTCCGGTAGGTGCACCTCCAGCAGCAGCCACTGCCTCTGCCGCTGTCTACTTAAGTACCTGCTTGGCACTAGATTTGGCGGGCCTTCCAGAGAAGAGGTGCGCAGGGAACTTGACGTCATTTTCTCTGCACATTGATACCCCTGCGGCCAGAATAAAATTCCCCCAAAGATTGGTTGCAGCACAGAAAGAGGCCATTCAGCCCATCAAGCCTGTGCTGGCTCTCTACAAGAGAAACTCAATTAGTCCCACTCCCCCGCCTTTTCCCCATAGCCCTGCAAATCTTTTCAGATAATTTCACAATTCACTTTGCCTCCAGCACATAATCTCAGGCAGTGCATTCCAGATCCTAACCATTCGCTGCATAAATACATTTTTCCTTATGTCGCCTTTGGTTCTTTTGCCAATCACCTTAAATCAATGCCCTCTGGTTCTCAACCCTCCCGCCAATGGGATCAGTTTCTCCCTATATATTCTGTCCAGACCCTTCATAATTTTGAACACCTCTATCAAATCTCCTCTCAACCTTCTCTTCTGTAAGGAGAACAGTCCCAGCTTTGCTAATCTATCCACATAACTGAAGTCTCTTATCCCCAGAACCATCCTCATAAATCTCTTCTGCATCATGTCTAATTTCTGCACCCTCTCTAATCCTTCCTAAAATACGGTGCCAGAATTGGACACAATACTCCAGTTGAAGCCGAACCAGTGTTTTATAAAGATTCACCATAATTTCCTTGCTTCTGTCCTCTATGCCTCTATTTATAAGCCCAGGATCCCTTATGCCTTTTTACTTTCTCAACCTGCCCGGCCACCTTCAATAATTAATGCACATCTCCCCCCAAGTCTCGCTGCTCCTGCACCCCATTTAGAATTGTATCTTTTATTTTATATTGCCTTTCCTTATTCTTCCTATCACAATGTTATCACATCACACTTCTCTTGCTTGAATTTCATCTGCTACGTGTCCGCCCATTCCACGAGCTTGTCTCTGACCTCTTGAAGTCTATCACTGTCCACCACACAGTTAACAATACTTTCAAGTTTTGTGTCATTTACAATTTTTGAAATTGTGCCCTGCACACCCAAGTCTAAGTCTTTAATATATATCAGGAAAAGCAAGGGTCCTAATCCTGACCCCTGGGGAATAGAAACATAGAAATATAGAAAATAGGAGCAGGAGTAGGCCATTCGGCCCTTTGAGCCTGCTCTGCCATTCATTATGATTATGGCTGATCATCCAACTCAGTAACCTCTTCCCACTTTCCCCCCATATCCTTTGATCCCTTTCGCCCCAAGAGCTATATCTAACTCCTTCTTGAAAACATGCAATGTTTTGGCCTCAACTGCTTTCTGTGGTAGTGAATTCCACAGGCTCACCACTCTCTAGATGAAGAAATTTCTCCTCATCTCAGTCCTGAAAGGTATCCTTAGACTATGACCCCCTGGTTCTGGACTCCCCCACCATCGGGAACATCCTTCCTGCATCTACCCTGTCAAGTCCTGTTAGAATTTTATAGGTTTCTGAACTCCAGCGAATATAATCCTAACCGACTCAATCTCTCCTCATACGTCAGTCCCACCATCCCAGGAATCAGTCTGGTAAACCTTCGCTGCACTCCCTCTATAGCAAGAACATCCTTCCTCAGATAAGGAGAACAAAACTGCACACAATATTCCAGGTGTGGCCTCACCAAGGCCCTGTATAATTGCAGCAAGACATCCCTGCTCCTGTACTCGAATCCTCTTGCTATGAAGGCCAACATACCATTTACCCTTTTTACTGCCCGTTGCATCTGCATACTTATCTTCAGCGACTGGTGTATGAGAACACCCAGGTCTCGTTGCATATTACCCTCTCTCAGTTTATAGCTGTTCAGATGATAATCTGCCTTCCTGTTTTTGCTACCAAAGTGGATAACCTCACATTTATCCACATTATACCGCATCTGCCATGCATTAGCCCACCCACTCAACTTGTCCAAATCATCCTGAAGCCTCTCTACATCCTCCTCACAACTCACCCTCCCACCCAGTTTTGTGTCCTCGGCAAAGTTGGAGATATTACATTTAGTTTCCTCATCTAAATCATTAATATATATTGTGAATAGCTGGGGTCCTAGCAACAATCCCTGTGGTACCCCACTAGTCACTGCCTGCCATTCGGAAAAAGACCCGTTTATTCCTACTCTTTGTTTCCTGTCTGTTAACCAATTTTCTATCCATCCAGAACTGAAGAAGGGTCACTGACCTGAAACGTTAACTCTGCTTCTCTCTCCACAGATGATGCCAGACCTGCTGAGTATTTCCAGCATTTCTTGTTTTTATTTCTGGTCTATAATTACCTTTTTTCTCTCTACCTCCCTTTTTAAATCGTGGGGTAACATTAGCTACCCTCCAATCTGTAGGAACTGTTCCAGAATCTATAGAATCTTGAAAGATGACCACCAATGCATCCACTATTTCTAGGGCCACTTCCTTAAGTACTCTGGGATGCATACCATCAAGCCCTGGGGATTTATCGGCCTTCAATCCCATCAATTTCCCCAACACCATTTTTCTACTAATACTGATTTCCTTCAGTTCATCCCTTTCACTAAACCCTGTGTTTCCCAACATTTCTGATCTGATATTTGTGTCCTCCTTTGTGAAGACAGAACCAAAGTATGCATTTAGTTGGTCAGCCATTTCTTTGTTCCCCATAATAAATTCCCCTGTTTCTGACTGTAAGGGACCTACACTTGTCTTCACCGATCTTTCTCTCTTCACATAGCTATAGAAACTTTTACAGTCAGTTTTTATGTTTCTCGCAAGCTTACTCTTGTTATTTTCCCCTTCTTAATCAATCCCTTGGTCCTCCTTTGCTGAATTCTAAACTGCTCCCAATCCTCAGGTCTGTTGTTTTTTCTGGCGAATTTATATGCCTCTTTCTTGCATCTAATGCTATCTCTAATTTTCCTTGTCAGCCATGGTTTGGCTACCTTTCCCATTTTACTTTTGCACCAGACAGGAATAAACAATTGTTGCAGTTCATGTGAATGTTTGAATGTTTACCATTGCCTATCCACCGTCATCCCTTTAAGTAACATTTCCTAATCCATCACAGACAACTCGCGCCTCATACCTTCGTAGTTTCCTTTATTAAGATTCAGGACCCTAGTCTCAGAATCAACTATGTCACTCTCCATCTTGATGAAGAATTCTATCATATTATGGTCACTTATCCCCAAGGGGTCTCGCACCACTAGATTGTCAATTATTCCTCTCTCGTTATACAATACCCAGTTTAGGATGACCTGTTCTCTAGTTGGCTTCTCCCACTGTATACCTTCCTCCATTCCAAAAAACAACCGTTCGCCACTACTCACTGTTTCCTGTGACTCAGCCAACTTTGTATCCATGCTGCCACTGTCAGTTTTAGTCCAGGCCAAAGATTCACCACGGATGTATTACAAAACTGCCTCAAAATGAAAATTCAAAACTAGCCCTTAACCAGCAAGCTCATTAAGTGGCTTAACTGACCATTTATTGGTTTCAGGCAGGTTGCCTCCTCTGGCTCTCGGCAGAGCCATTTAAACTTTGAGCGTGTTTGTTTTGGATCGGGAAACCGGCATGCTGACCTTAGGTGTGGGTTTAAGCAAACATCTGCCCCTGTTCCTGCCCTCTCATTTAAATGAAAATCACACCAATGCCTCTATTTATAAAGCCCAGGATTCCATATGCCTTTTTATCCACTTTCTCAACTTGCCCTGCCACCTGTAACAATTAGTGCACATATACCTTCAGGTCCCTCTGCTCCTGCACCCACTTTAGGGAGGAGGAGGAGGTGCAAACACATTGGGGAGCAAGTCAGAAGGGCGGGACAGGCACCAGTAAAGAGGGAAGGCTCAGAAAAGGCCCTCATCCACAAGCAACCAGTTGCATAGTGTGAGGAGAATTATCTGTCATATCTTTTCACCCCTGTCAAGGGCATTTTGAGCGGTGGGTGGGGGGGGGGTGGGGGTGGCGTGTGGTGTGGACGGGTCTTTCTGCTTACGCGCCTCACGGGTTCATGAGAGGAGACCTTCCCTTTGTTCTTCCTCCCCCTCCCCCCTTTCTGTGGCATAAAACCCATCACATTTCCACCTTCGGTTCTGAAGAAGTCATATTCGACTCAAAACATTAACTCTGTTTCTCTCTCCACAGATGCTCCCTGACCTGCTGAGTATTTCCAGCACTTTCTATTCTTATTTTAGATTTCCAGCATCTGCAGAATTTTGCTTGTTTTTAGTGTTTAATTCACTGCCACTTCTCATCCAAGAATGCCTACCTTGAAGAAGTTCTACTCTTCTCTTCGACGGGATTTCCATTTGTCTCTTTTACTTTGTTCACCTTCATTGCTTTCTATTTCCCTCCTGGTGTTTGATAAAGTGTCTACCAAAACTCGTTTTCACAGCCACATCTCTTTCCTCAACAATTGTCTCTACCTCTGACTTATTTCATGTGGTTTCCAACTGAAGTTCCATCCTACATGTTTCGAATCCACCCAGGATTACAGGTATCTCCGAGGCATACAACATTCTTTGGACTGCTGTTCTCACCACATTCTGAGATCCACACTCAGTGCCATGCGCCGCCGCACGTACACACTGGACCTCTCTCTCCAGAAGCACCGACTCACCTTATCTCAAAGCTGTCCTTCTCCGCAGTTTCATTTCATCCTTTGTCTTATCCGACGCATTAACAAAAAACTTTTTTTCTTCCTTTCAAGTGTTAAGGAACGCAGGCTCCAGCAACTCATGGGTACCAACGCCTGCCAGATCTTTCTTCCCCTTCACTTCCCTCTAACCCCATCCTTTCTCCTAATCTGACCCCTTGCCGTGTATTCACAATACCCTCTGACCTTCCCTACTCTGATGCTGAACAATCTGAACTTTCACGCTCAGCACAACATTGACTTCTTCTTCCAGCATCTTCACCTCTGGGCTTACTTCTTTGTCCAGGAGTCCTACCCCCAACCAGTGAACCCTTTCACCCACCTCCAGTATTCTCCCTCCACCTGGACCCCTCCTTCTCGCCTTTTACCCACTCTAAATTTTTTCATTGAGAACTGTCAGCGTGACACGGCTGTCTTAATTTCTGTTCCCTTCACTCACTAACTCAGGGGTCTCCAACCTCTTCTTTAGTGTGAGCTACTTCTGATAAACAAAAAATATCACAAGCAACTTAAATATATATTGAAAAATATGAATAGATAAATGCAAACTAAATAGGTAGCTATTATAATTACATTATACTACATTTAATATGAAGGAAAACTGATTTTAACTTTATTTCAATGTGATACTTGACACTGCATGCTGTCCACCAGTCCTGTGAAATTCAGCTTGTAACTGGAGAGGGCAATCCTGATGGAGTCATTCAGATGTTCATCGGTCAGTCGGGTTCGAAATTTCGATTTGATAAACTTCATATTGGAAAAGGTGGACTCACAAAGATATGTGGAACCAAACAACGAAGCTGCTTTAATTGCTGCTGTGTGAACATTGCTGTACCTCTCCGTATCCACAAGACTTCAGAAGTCAGTTGCAGAGTACCTTGATGTCAGTTGAATGTCATTTTGAAGATTAATAATCTCCATTTCCAAATCGGCACAATCCAGGTTAAACAGCGAGCTCACTTGTTCAGGATTGTCACTTACATCCACTTCCACAAAGGGGTTTGAAATAAACATCACACACTGCTTCAGATGCTTAAAGTCACAAAGTCTGTAATTGAATTCTTGGCTAAGCCTGGTCAAGAGATCATTGTACTTGCAGATGTCCAGAAGCCTAGAAGTGGGTTCATTTTCTGCCAGCATTTAGAGCACTGATGGAAAGTGCTGCATTTTTATTTTCTGCAATTGTTGCACCTAAAAGTTCAGTTTAGATTTTAAAGCTTTCACTGCATTTATCATGTCGGCAATTGTTTTTTTGTTCTCCCTGCAATTCACAGTTCAGGCTGTTTAATTTCTCTGTCGTGTCTGTTAGAAATGCCAAGTCAAGCAGCCACACATCGTCTGATATTTGGGTGCTACTTTAGTTCCTTGGCTCCATAAAAGCTTTAATTTCTGAGACAAGGGAAAGAAATCGCGTAGCACTTTCCCTCTACTAAGCCACCGAATTTCAGTGTGCAGCAAAAGATCATCATACTCGGATGATAGTTCATCGAAAAGTAACTTGAACTGATGGTGTTGTAAGGCCCTTGCACGAATCGAATTGATTATTTTCACAACAAGAGTCATAACGTAATCAAATCCCATTACTTTGTCGCAAATTGCCTGTGGATGAATGATACAGTGATAGTTCAGGAAACGAGGGAAATCAGGGTCTGCTTGGCAACTTGCAATGAAACTGACAAGACGCCCAGTCATTGAAGTGGCTCCATCAATTGTTACTGACACAAGCTTCTCGATTGGCGCATGCTTTTTTACAAAATAATTCTTAACCTCATTGTAGATATCAACTCTTCTGGTAGTGTCTTTCAAAGGCAATGATGTCAAGAATTGCTCTTTAACAGTGAAGTCTTCAAACACCATTCGATCGAACACAGCTAGTTGGGCAGTGTGGCTGGAGTCATCCGATTCATAACACTGAATGGAGAACCACTGACAAGTACTTAAATCCCTCATCAACTTCACTTCCAATGTCCATTGGAAAGTGCTTCCATTTTTGGGGGGGACTTGTGTTGAAACTGAAAAGATCCCATGGATGTGTTTTTTTTTTACCATGTTCACTGACAGGACAAGATGTTGTTTGAAAGCCACCTGTGCTGAGGCCACCTGTGCTTTGGGCTCAGTAACAGCAGAACTCTTGGTGACCTGGGAAAAAAATGGTTTCAGAGAAGCCACATGCCAAGGTTTATGGAGGTCAGGAGGTCGACTCACTGTTTGGAGTTTGAACATTGTTTTCAGTTTTAGTTGTGGTATGAACTGTTTGAAGGCAGTTGGTGTTTTCCTGCCAAGGAGAAAAGAAATCACCAAGCACACCTCCTTCTCTACCCTTTTGAAGAAAACCTGCCAGGATGCAGTGTGGGGAAAAAATCCCTGGAGCTGTGTAGTTCCTGAGAAGCTGGAAAAAATCCTGCAATTCAAGTGTGTGCTGGCAGAAAAACCTTGATGCCACATTCCTCCTGGAAAGCCTACTAGAATAATTCTCGACATCTCTTGAACGGACTGCTTCTGAAATGAATCCAGTGATCTGTCTCCATATACCCGGATGCCAGACCAAAAAAGGGACAACTGACTTCCTTCCATATCTTCTTTCTTTTTTCGTCAAGAATTAGCAAGTATTTAGCCAAAGTAGTCTTTTTTTGTGCTTTTTTTTTAAACAGACCTCTGTAGAGTGAATTTCTGTATTTTTTTCCAGTGTATGTGAGAGTGTAATTGGAGAATTTTTAAACAAGGGAACTTTCATATTTTTTAATCGGTCTGTTAATGCTTTGCTTCGTTACTGATTAAATCTTGCTTCATAATAAACGGATAATGTTGTTGTTTATTAAAGAAACCTGGTTGGTATTATTTATTCTGGGATAAAAAATAGAGCATATGATTGGCTATATCGGTAACTGGTAAACATTTAAATAGACATTGTGACCTGTGGAGAAGTGGAACTAGAAAAGACAGTGCACTTCTCCCGCCTTGGTCGTAACACCATCTCTTCCCTTCCTCAACTTCTGTCTCTCCATTTCTGGGGATAGGATGGCTACTAATATTCATTATAAGCCCACTGACTCCCAAGCTACCTCGACTACATTTCCTCACACTCTACCTCCTGTAAGGACTCCATTCCATTCTCCCAGTTTCTCCGTCTCTGTTGCATCTGTTCTGATGATGCAGCCTTCCTCAACAGCGCTTCTGATATTACAGAATCACAGAATTGTTTAAGTACAGAAGGAGGCCAAACAGCCCACTGTGCTCTGAAAGAGCAATTTACCTAGTGCCATTCCTCTGCCTTCTCCTTGTAGCCCTGTACATTATTCCTTTTCAGATAACAATACAATTCCCACTTGAATGCTTCAATTGAAACTGCCTCCACCACATTCTCAGGCAGCGCATTCCAGATTCTAACCACTCGCTGGTGAAAAAGATTTTCATCATGTCACTATTACTTCTTTTGCCAAATACCTTAAATCTGTGCCCTCTTGTTCTTGACCCCTTCACCAATGGGAACAGTTTTTCTCTATCTACTCTGTCCAGACCCCTCATGATTTTGAACATCTCTATCAAATCTCCTCTCAAGCTTCTCTTCAAAGAAAACGGTCCCAACTTCTTCAATCTATCCACGTAACTGAAGTTCCTCATCCCTGGAACAATTCTCGTAAACCTTTTCTGCACTCTCTCCATTTACATCTTTCCTAAAGTGTGGCACCCAGAACTGGACACAGTACTCCAGCTGAGGCCGAACCAGTGTTCTATACAAGTTTAACATAACTTCCTTGCTTTTGTACTCTATGTACCTATTAATGAAGCCTCGGAAGCTGTATGCTACTAACCACACTCTCAACCTGTCCTGCCACCTTCAATTGATTTATGCACGTGTACATCCAGGTCCATCTGCTCCTGCACCCTCTTTAGAATTGCAACCTTTATCCTATATTGTCTCTCTGTGTTCTTCCTACCAAAATGAATTACTTCACACTTCTCTGCATTAAATTTCATCTGCCAGTTGTCTGCCCATTCCACCAACCTGTCCATGTCCTTTTGAAGTTCTACACTATCCTCCTCACAGTTCAGTGTTTCCAAGTTTTATAGCATCCACAAGTTTTGAAATTGTGCCCTGTACACCAAGATCTAAATCATTAATATATCTCAAGAAGAGCAAGGGTCCCAACACTAACCTCTGGAGAACTTCACTACAAACTTTCCTCCAGTCTGAAAAACATCCAATAACCACTACTCTCTGTTTCCCGTCACTCAGCCAATTTCAAATCCATATTGTCCCTTTTATTCCATGAGCTATAATTTTGCTCACAAGTCCGTTGAGTGGCACTTTATTAAATGCTTTTTGGAAGTCCACCACACCAGCAGCATTGCCCTGATCAAACTTCTCTGTTATGTCCTAAAAAAACTCCAGCAAGTCAGAAAAATACGACTTGCCCTTCACAAATCCATGCTAGCTTTTCCTAATTAACTCACATTTACCCAATGACTATTAATTTTGTCCCAAATTATTGTTTCTAGAAGTTTCCCCATGACCGAGGCTAAATTGATTGGCCTGTTGTTACTGGGCTTATCTTTACACCCTTTTTTGAATAAGGGTGTAACATTTGCAATTCTCCAGTCCTCTGGCACCACCCCCGAGTCAAAGCAAGATTAGAAAATTCTAACCAGTGCATTCCTAATTTCTACTCTCACTTCCCTCAGTATCCTTGGATGCATCTCATCTGGTCCCGTTTCCTTACCAACTTTGAGTACAGCTAGCCTAAGCAATACCTCCTCTTTATCAATTCTAAACCCTTCAAATTTCTGAACTACCTCTTTCACCATGACCTGCACAGCATCTTCTTCCTTGGTAAAGACAGATGCAAAATATTCATGTAATACCTGAGCCACGACCCCGCCTCCATGTGTAAAACCCCATTTTGGTCCATAATCAGCCCCAGTCCTCCTTTTACTACCTTGTTGGTAGTAAAAGCCCCTCTCTGCCCTTTACACTACTACTATCCCAGTCTATGTTTGGATAATTAAAGTCCCCCATTATAACTACCCTATAATTTTTGCATCTATTTGTAATTTCCTTGCAAATTTGTTCCTCTACATCCTTCCCACTAGTTAGTGGCCTACAGACAACACCGAGCAATGTAATTACACCTTTTTTGTTCCTCAGCTCCAGCCAAATAGGTTCTGTCCTTGGCTGCTCTGGGACATCCTGTCTCTCTAGCACTGCAATGTTTTCCCTATTCAAAAGTACCACCCCTCTTCCTTTCCTTCCTTTCCTATTTTGCCTGAACACCTTGTATCCAGGAGTATTTAGTGCCCAGTCCTGCCCCTCTCTTAGCCAGGTCTCTGTTATCGCCACATCATACTTCCACGTGGTTATCTGCGCCTGCAGCTCACCAACCTGATTTACCACACTTCATGCATTCACTGAGGGAGGCGGTGGCATAGTGGTAATGTCACTGGACTAGTAATTCAGAGGCCCAGTCTAATGCTCTGGGGACATGGGTTTGAATCTCATCACAGCAGATGGTGAAAACTGAATTCAATTAATAAATCCAGACTTTTTAAAAAAAGCTATTCTAATGGTGGCCATGAAACCATTGTCAATTGTTGTAAACACCCATCTGGTTCACTAATGTCCTTTGGGGAAGGAAATCTGCCGTCCTTACCTGTTCTGGCCTACATGTGATTCCAGACCCACAACAATGTGGTTGACTCTTAAATGGCCTAGCAAGCCACTCAGTTCAAGGGCAATTAGGGATGGGCAATAAATGTTGGCTTAGCCAGCTATGCCCACATCCCATGAACGAATAAATAAAAAAAATTCATGCACAGTAACCCTAATTTGGACTTTATTACCTCCCCTCTTACTCTGACCCCACCTTGTAGTTTCTTACCTTGCTCACTAAACTTTTTCTGCAGGACCACATCCCACTTCCTACCTATGTCATTGGTACCAATGTGGTCACGACTGCTGATTGTTAACCCTCCCCCCTCAGGGTGCTCTGCAGCCATTCAGTGACATCTTTGACCCTGACACCAGGGAGGCAACATACCATCCTGGATTCACAGCTGCAGCTGCAGAAATACCCGTCTATTCCCCTAACTATCAAATCTCCTATCACTATTGCTCTTCCAGTCTTCTTTGTGACCCCCTGTGCAGCTGATCCAGCTGTGGTGCCATGGCCCTGGTTCTGGCTGCAATCCCCAGATAAGCCATTACTTTCCTCAGTATTCAGAACTGAATACTGGTTGGAGAGTGAGACGTACACAGGGGTCTCCTGCACTTCCTGCCTGTTTCTTCTTGGCTGCCTGTCAGTCACCCATTCTCTCTCTCCCTGTATGCTCTTAAGTGCCAGGGTGAACACATCTATAAATGTGCTATCCACGAAGCTCTCAACCTCATGGATGCACCTCCGTGATACCAGCTCTTGCTCAAGTTCTGACACCTGGAACCCGAGCTGCTGCAACTGACGACCTTCCTGCACATATGGTTATCCAGGACACAGGAAGGGTCCTGGACTTCCCACATTGCACAGGATGTGAACTCCAGAGGTCGAAGCAGCCTGTCCATTCTTCTATCTATTAGAAAATAAACAGTGGTACTACGAATAAACCTTGCTATTACCAATGAATACCTGAGTTTCCCACTGACGTCACACTTGATTTTCTTTAGAATGCTGTCAGTCAGCTCAGGACCCACAGACTATCCCTCACAGACCACTCTGGCTTTGCTCCCTCACAGGTCCACTCCTTTAAACTCTGCTGCTCTGCCAGTGTCCCTCACAGGCCTGCTCTTTTAAACTCCACCACTCTTCCTTTTTCCTCAACTGAGGATTTCCCACCACTGTGGCTCACAGGGCCCTTGACCGTGGCTGACCTATTTCCCACACTTCTGCCCTCAACCCTTCCTCTCCCTCCCAGGACTGCGATAGGGTTCCCCTTGTCCTCACTTTCCACCCCAACAGCCTACACATCCAAAAGATCATCCTCCGCCATTTCTGCCACCTCCAGCGTGATGCCACCACCAAACACATCTTCCCTTCCCCTCCTCTATCAGCATTCCAAAGGGACCATTCCATCAGCGACACCCTGGTCCACTCCTCCAGCACCCCCAACACCTCGTCCCCCTCCCATGACACCTTCCCATGCATTCGCAGGAAGTGCAATACCTACTCTTTTACCTCCTTTCTCTTCACTATCCAAGGCCCCAAACACTCCTTCCAGGTGAAGCAGTGATTTACTTGTACTTCTTTCAATTTAGTATACTGTAGAAACATAGAAAATAGGAGCAGGCGTAGGCCATTCGGCCCTTCGGGCCTGCTCCGCCATTCAAAAAAGGTCATTGCTGATCGTCTAATTCAGTATCCTGTTCCTGCTTTCTCTCCATATCCCTTGATCCCTTTAGCATTAAGAAATATATCTATCTCCTTCTTGAATATATTTAATGACTTGGCTTCCACTGCCTTCTGCAGTTCACCACCCTCTGAGTGAAGAAATTTCTCCTCATCTTGGTTCTAAATGACATACCCCATATCCTGAGACTGTGATCCCTGGTTCTGGACATCCCAGCCATCAGGAACATCCTTCCTGCATCTAGCCTGTCTAGTCTAGCACGAGGGCTCCTTAGCACCTTCCAAACCTGCGATCTCTACCAACCAGAAGGACAATGGCAGCAAATGCATGGGAACACCACCACCTGCAAGTTCCCCTCCAAGTCACACACCATCCTGACTTGGAACTATGTCACAATTCCTTCACTGTTGCTGGGTCAAAATCCTGGAACTCCCTTCCTAACAGCACTGTGGGTGTACCTACCCCACATGGACTGTAGCGGTTCAAGAAGGCAGCTCACCACCACCTTCTCAAGGGTAATTAGGGATGGGCAATAAATGCTGGCCTAGCCAGCGACGCCCACATCCCATGAATGAATTTTTAAAAAATGTTTTTATAGGTTTCTATGAGATCCCCTCTCATTCTTCTAAACTGTAGTGAATATAGGCCTAGTCGACCCAATCTCTCCTCATACGTCAATCCTGCCATCCCAGGAATCAGCCTAGTAAATCTTCTTTGTACTCACTCCAAGGCAAGAACATCCTTCCTCAGATAAGGAGACCAAAACTGCACACAATACACCAGATGTGGTCTCACCAAGGCCCTGTATAACTGCAGTAAGACATCCTTGCTCCTGTATTCAGATCCTTTTGCAATGAAGGCCAACATATCATTCACCTTCCTAATTGCTTGCTGCACCTGAATGCTTGCTTTCAGCGACTGGTATACAAGGACACCCAGGTCTTGTTGCACCTCCCCCTTTCCCAATCTATCACCATTCAGATAATAATCTGCCTTTCTGTTTTTATAACCAAAGTGGATCGCCTCACATTTATCCACGTTATACTGCATCTGCCATGCATTTGCCCACTCACCCAACTTGTCCAAATCACATTGGAGCCTCTTTTGCATCCTCCTCACAGATCACATTCACCCCCAGCTTAGTGTCATCTGCAAACTTGGAAATGTTACATTTAGTTCCCTCACCCAAGTCATTAATATATATTGTGAATAGCTGGGGCCCAAGCACTGATCCCTGCGGTACCCCACTAGTCACTGCCTGCCACCCAGAAAAAGACCTGTTTATTCCTACTCTGTTTCCTGTCTGTCAACCAATTCTCAATCCATGTAAGTATATTACCCCAAATCCCATGTGCTTTAATTTTGCACACTAACCTCTTATATGAAACCTTATCAAAAGCCTTCTGAAAATCCAAATACACCATATCCACTGGTTCTCCCTTATCTATTCGGCTAGTTACATCCTCAAAAAACTCCAGTAGATTTGTTAAGCATGATTTCCCTTTCGTAAATCCATGCTGACTTTGCCCAAACCTGTTTATGCTTTCTAGGTGTTCTGCTATCACATCCTTTATAATAGACTCCAGCATTTTCCCCTCTACTGATGCAGAAATCAACAAGCGCATGGGAAAGGTGTCTGCTGCTATGTCCAGACTGGCCAAGAGGGCGTGGGAAAATGGCGCACTGACACAGAACACAAAAGTCTGAGTCTTTCAAGCCTGTGTCCTCAGAACCCTGCTCTACGGCAGCGAGGCCTGGACAACGTATGTCAGCCAAGAGCGACGTCTCAATTCATTCCATCTTTGCTGCCTCCGGAGAATCCTTGGCATCAGGTGGCAGGACCGTATCCCCAAAGCAGAAGTCCTCGAGGCGGCCAACATCCCCAGCATATACACCCTATTGAGCCAGCGGTGCTTGAGATGGCTTGGCCATGCGAGCCACATGGAACATGGCAGGATCCCCAAGGCCGCATTGTACAGCAAGCTCGTCACTGGTATCAGACCCACCAGCCGTCCATGTCTCCGCTTTAAAGACATCTGCAAACGTGACATGCAGTCCTGTGACATTGACCACAAGTCGTGGGAGTCAATTGCCAGTGATCGCCAGAGCTGGCGGACAGCCATAAAGGCGGGGCTGAAGAGTGGCAAGTTGAAGAGACTTAGCAGTTGGCAGGAAAAAAGACAGAAGCGCAAGGAGACAGCCAACTGTGTAACAGCCCTGACAACCAATTTATCTGCAGCGCCTGTGGCAGAGTCTGTCAATCTAGAATTAGCCTTTATAGCCACTCCAGGCGCTGCTTCACAAACCACTGACCACCTCTAGGCGCTTACCCATTGTCTCTCGAGACAAGGAGGCCAAAGAAGAAGAAGATGTAAGGCTAATTGTTCTGTAGTTCCCTGTTTTTTCTCTTCCTCCTTTTTGAAATAGTGGGGTTACATTTGCCAACCTCCAATCAGTAGGAACTGCTCCAGAGTCTGTAGAATTTTGGAAGATGACCACCAATGCATCCACTATTTCCAGGGCCAGTTCCTTTAGTACTCTGAGATGTAGATTATCAGGCCCTGGGGATTTGTCAGCCTTTCACCCCATTAATTTCCCTAGCACTATTTTTTTACTAATACTGATTTCCTTCAGTTCCTCCCTCTCATTAGACCTTTGGTTCCCTAACATTTCTGGGAGGTTATTTGTGTCCTCCTTTGTGAAGACAGAACCAAAGTATGTGTTTAATTGTTCTGCCATTTCTTTGTTCCTCATTATAATTTCCCCTGTTTCTGACTTGTAAGGAACCTACATTTGTCTTCATTAATCTTTTTCTCTTCAATTATTTACAGAAGCTTTTACAGTCAGTTTTTATGTTCCCCACAAGTTTACTCTCATACTCTATTTTCCCCCGCTTAATCAACCTCTTTTTCCCCCTTTGCTGAATTCTAAACTGCTCCCAATCCTCAGACTTGCTGCTTTTTCTGGCAATTTTATATGCCTCCTCTTTGGATCTAAGACTATCCCTAATTTCTTTTGTAAGCCACGGTTGAGCCACCTCTCCGGTTTTATTTTTGCGCCAGACAGGAATGAATAATTGTTGTAATTCATGCACACGTTCTTAAAATATTATCCGTTGCCTATCCACCATCAATCCTTTTAGTAAAGTTGCCCAATCTATCATAGCCAACTCGCGCCTCATACCTTCGTAGTTTCCTTTATTTAGATTCAGGACCCTAGTTTCGGATTCAACTACTTCACTCTCCATCTTAATGAAGAATTCTATCATGTTATGGTCGCTCCTCCCCAAGGGATCCTGCACAAGATTGTTAATTAATCCTTTCTCATTGCACAATACCCAGTCTAGGATATCCTGTTCTCTAGTTGGTTCCTCAACGTATTGGCCTAAAAAACTGTCATGTACACACTCCAGGAACTCCTCCTTCACAGTATTATTGCTAATTTGGTTTGACCAATCTATGCGTAAATGAAAGTCACCCATGATTACAGTGTACCCTTATTGCATGCATCTCTAATTTCCTGTTTAATGCCATTCCTTACATCTCCAGTACTGTTTGGGGGCCTATAGACAACACCCACCAATGTTTTCTGCCCCTTGGTGTTTCTTAGCTCCACCCACACAGATTCCACATTATGACTTTCCGAGCCAATATCCTCCCTCACTATTGCAAAAATTTCCTCCTTTAATAACAACGCTACCCCTCCTGCTTTCCCTTTTTGCCTGCCCTTCCTAAATATTGAACACCCCTGGTATTCAGGTCCCATCCTTGGTCACCTTGCAGCCATGCATCTGTAATTGCTACTATATCATAACCATTTATATCGATTTGCGCTGTTAATTCATTGTTGCGAATGCCCCGTGCATTAAGACACAATGGCTTTAGACTTGTCTTTTTAATATTGCTAGTCATCTTAGCTTTATTTTGCACTGCAGCCCCATTTGTTTCTCGCCCTTGTTTTCTCTGCCTTCCACTTTTGCTTCTTACCTTTCTGTCTTTCATTTCTATCCTTGTTTCCCTCTCCTCTGTCTCCCTGCTCAGATTCCCATCCCCCTGCCATTCTAGTTTAAACCCTCCCCGACAGCATAGCAAATACCCCCCACCCTGGGGAAACTGGTCCCTGTCCTGCCCAGATGCAACCCCTCCAGCTTGTATTGGTCCCACCTTCCCTGGAACCTGTCCCAAAGTCCCAGGAATCTGAATCCCTCCCCCCACACCATTTCATCAGCCACGTATTCATCTGAAATATCCTGCTATTTCTGTTCTCACCAGCACGTGGCACTGGTAGTAATCCTGAGATTATTACCTTTGAGGTCCTACTTTTTAATTTTTGTCCTAACTCCCTATATTCAGCTTGTAGGACCTCATCCCTTTTTTTACCTATGTCATTGGTACCAATATGTACCACGACAACTGGCTGCTTGCCCTTCCTTCTCAGAATGCCCTGCAGTCGCTCAGAGACATCCTTGACCTGAGCACCAGGGAGGCAACATACCATCCTGGAGTCTCTTTTGCGGCCGCAGAAACGCCTGTCTGTTCCCCTTACGATTGAATCCTCTATCACTATAGCCCTGCCATTCTTCTTCCTCCCCTCCTGTGCTGCAGAGCCAACCATGGTGCCATGAACTTGGCTCTTGCTGCTTTCCCCTGAGCCATCTCCCCCAGCAATATCTTTTAGAGAGGGGGGTGGCCACAGGGGACTCCTGCACTCCTCTACTCTGCCTGGTGGTCACCCATTCCCTTTCAGCCTTTGCTGCATTTGCCTGCAGTGTGACCACCTCGCTAAGCGTGCTATCCACGACGATCTCAGCATCATGGATGCTCCACAGTGAATCCACCCGCAGCTCCAGCTCCATAATGTGGGCAGCCAGTAGCTGCAGATGGATACACTTCCTGCACACATGGTCGTCAGGGACACTGGAAGCTTCCCTGATTTCCCACATAGCGCAGGAGGAGCATATCACGGGTGCGAGATCTCCTGCCATGACTTACCTTTAGATTACTTAGTTACTCCCTTTAATTAAAAAAAATACAAATTACGCTAGGGGCCTTGTTCTACTCCAAACACTACCCACTACAATCTAAAGTCCTTAATAAATTACACTAAATTAAAAAAACATACTTTAGTTGTACTAACCTTATCATTTATACGGTAGGTTTTGAGGTTTTTTCAAAAAGACCTTTCCCTTTATTTTTTAAAGCTATTTCAAGGCACCAACAGCTGTTACTTACCCAACCAATCAGCTTACAGATTTCCCGTGATGTCACTGTAAGTCTTTTTTCCTCTTTTGAATCTCAGCGCGCACAGGCACAGAGAGAGAGAGCCTGCCGCCACTCCGGTCCTCAGGTAGGTAAGGGCCTCAAGCCCCATGCTCTTTTTTATACAGGTCCAGCTCCGGATACGATTCCTCCCAAGTCCGCCTGCCGCCGCTCCGGTTTTCAGGTAAGTTGCTGCTCACAATGCGGTCTCCTCTACATTGGGGAGACCAAATGCAGATTGGGTGACCGTTTTGCAGAACACGTCCACACAGTCCACAAGCATAATGCTGAGCTTCCTGTTGCTTGCCATTTCAATACATCCCCCAGCTCTCTTACTCACATTTCTGTCCTTGGCCTGCTGCAGTGTTACAGTGAAGCTCAATGCAAGCTCGAGGAACAGCATCTCATGTTTCAATTAGGCAATCTACAGCCTTCTGGACTCAACATTGAGTTCAACAATTTCAGACCATGACCTCCATTTTGATTTTTTTTAACCATGTGTTCGTCTTAAAATTGGTTTTCTTGTTTTTGCTTTCAGATAAAGCTGTTCATTATTCTGTCATTAACACACTCTCTGGACAAATGCTTTGTCTTTTACTACAACTAGTACCACTCCCTTTACCTTTTGTTCCATGACATCTTTATCATTTAATCTCTGCCGCCCTCTACCCTATCACAGACCTTCCCTTTGTTCTTCCTCCCCCTCACCCCCCCATAGCATAAAACGCTTCACATTTCTACCTTTCTTCAGTTCTGAAGAAGAGTCATAGTCCACTCAAAATGTTAATTCTGTTTCTCTCTCCACAGATGCTGCCAGACCTGCTGAGTATTTCAGCACTTTCTGTTTTTATTTCAGAGGTGGAAGGCGGTGGTGTAGTGGTAATGTCACTGGACTAGTAATCCAGAGGCCTAGGCTAATGCTCTGGGGTCATGAGTTTGAATCTCACCAGGGCAGATGGTGAAATTTGAATTCAATTAATTAATCTGGAATTAAAAGCTAATCTTACGGTGACCATGAAGAGTGTAGCAGGGCATGCCAGGAGCACCATGATGCACACCTAAAAATGAGGGGTCAGCCTGGTGAAGCTACAACACAGGACTACTTGCATGCCAAACAGCGGAAGCAGCAGGCAATAGACAGGGCTAAGTGATCCCACAACCAACGGATCAGATCTAACCTCTGCAGTCCTGCCATATCCAGTTGTGAGTGGTGTTGGGCAATTAAACACTTAACAGGAAGAGGAGGCTCCACAAATATCCCCATCCTCAACAATAGGCAAGACAAGGCTGAAGCATTTGCATCCATCTTCAGCCAGAAATGCCAAGTGGATGATCCATCTTGGCCTCCTCCTGAAGTCCCCAGCATCACAGATGTCAGTCTTCAGCCAATCCGATTCACTCCATGTGATATCAAAACACAGCTGAAGGCACTGGATACTGAAAAGGCTATGGGCCCCGACAATAGTACTGAAGACCTGTGCTGCAGAACTAGCCGTGCCCATAGCCAAGTTGTTCAAGTACAGCTGCAACAATGGCATCTACCCAGCAATGTGTAAAATTGAGCAGGTATGTCCTGCACACAAAAAGCAGGATGAGTCCAACCCAGCCAATTATTGCCCTACTAGTCTACTCTCAATCATCAGTAAAGCGATGGAAGAGGTCGTTAACAGTGCTATCAAGCAATAACCTGCTCACTGATGCTCAGTTTGGGTTCCGCCAGGGGCCACTCAGCTACTGACCTTATTGCAGCCTGGTTCAAACACGGACAAAAGAGCTGAACTCAAGAGGTGAGGTGAGAGTGACTGCATCAAGGCAGCATTTGACTGAGTATGGCATCAAAGAGCACTGGCAAAAATGGAGTCAAGGGAATCAGGGGGAACACTCTCTGCTGGTTGAAGTCATACCTAGCATAAAGGAAGATGGCTGTGGTTGTTGGAGGTCAATCATCTCAGTCCCAGGACATCACTGCAGGAGTTCCTCAGGGTAGTGTCCTAGGCCCAACCATCTTCAACTGCTTCATCAATGAACTTCCCTCCATCGTAAGGTCAGAAATGGGGATGTTCGCTAATGATTGCATAATGTTCAGTACCATTCACGACTCCTCAAATACTGAAGCAGCCCATGTCCATATGCAGCAAGGCCTGGACAACATCCAGGCTTAGGCTGATAAGTGGCAAGTAACATTCGCACCACACAAGTGTCAGACAATGACCATCTCAAACAAGGGAGAATCTAACCATTTCTCCTTGATGTTCAATGGCATTACCATCGCTGAATCCCCCACTATCAACATCTTGTGGGAGGGTGGAGAGGGTGCGTGGGGAGTCACCATTGAGCAGAAACTGTACTGGACCAGCCACATAAATACTGTGGCTACAAGAGCAGGTCAGAGACTGGGAATTCTGCAGTGAGTAACTCACCTCCTGACTCCCCAATGCATGTCCATATGCTACAAGGCACAAGTCAGGAGTGTGATGGAATACTCTCCACTTGCCTGGATGGGTGCAGCTCCAACCAAACTCAAGAAACTTGACACCATCCAGGACAAAGCAGCCCACTTGATTGGCACCCCATCAACCACCTTCAAAATTCACTCCCTTCACCACCAGCACTGTGGCAGTAGTGTGTACCATCTACAAGATGCACTGCAGCAACTCACCAAGACTCCTTAAACAGCACCTTCCAAATCTGCGACCTCTACTACCTAGAAGGACAAGGGTGGCACAGTGGTGCAGTGGTTAGCACCACAGCCTCACAGCTCCAGGGACCGGGGTTTGATTCTGGGTACTGCCTGTGCAGAGTTTGCAAGTTCTCCCTGTAACTGTGTGGGTTTTTGCCAGGTGCTCCGGTTTCCTCCCACAGCCAAAGACCTTGCAGGTTGATAGGTAAATTGGCCATTGTAAATTGCCCCTAGTGTAGGTAGGTGGTAGGGAATATGGGATTACTGTAGGGTTAGTATAAATGGGTGGTTGTTGGTTGGCACAGACCTGGTGGACCAAAGGCCTGTTTCAGTGCTGTATCTCTAAATAAAGGGCAGCAGATGCATTGGAACACCACCACCTGCAAATTCCCCTCCAAGCCACCCACCATCCTGACTTGGAACTTTATTGCCATTCCTTCACTGTTGTTGGGTTAAAATCCTGGAACTCCCCACCTAACAACACTGTTGGTGTACCTGCACCTCATGGACTACAACTGTTCTAGAAGGCAGCTCACCACCAGCTTCTCAAGGGCAGTTAGGGATGGGCAATAAATGTGGTCTAGCCAGCAACGCCCATGAACGAATAAAAAAAATCCAGCATCCACAGTATTTTGCTTCTATTTTAATTCCTGAAGCATGCCTTGCCTTTATTAAGGGTTGTTTTAATTTTATTGCTGTTTTTATTTTTTTGGAGCTCAGTGACAACGTTTCAGCATTTTGAAGGCTGCAAGTTACGTTTTCCTTCCTTCGCCCTTGTTGAAAATGATATTTCAGGGGGGAATCTGATCTTCCTGGACCAGATCATGACCTGGTGTTTAGCGGAAGTTGTGGTGCTTTGGGGATTGACAGCCCCAATATCCATTAAGATCTGTAGTCTGACGAGCTCTGACCAATAGACGCAGAACAGAAACTGAACTTCTGGTTTGAAGTCGGCTGACTCAGTGACAAGCAGAGTGTACGGCAACATGGTGTACATGGACAAAACCCACGCTGATAAAGAGAGGTAACAGACGGCGGCTCTGGCTCTCCTAATGGGGCACGAAGTTTAATAGGGTGAAGAGTCCGGCTGGAGGAATGTGCCATACTGCCGCTCTTTTTTTTGTATCTATATGTAACTGAGCTTGTGGAACCCGCATTATTGGAACGTTCCATAATGGAACCTTGGGTTTCCTGGCTTCCATTCTGTCGTCATAAAGTGATGTTACGTTGCCGAGTGACGGGGCCAATGGCCATGCACAGACCGTTGCATTGTAAAATGCCGGCCGCCTTCTCCCGTCTCGTGTGCAGACATTGAACAAAAAACACCCTTCAATTCATTCAGCGTTTTGGGTCGTCCCTTGTATATAAGCTGCTTTCAGCTGCGACTACCAGGTGAGGCCGGACAGAGCTGGAGGTTCTGAGCCCGGAATCAGAGACATAGAAACATGTCCACACTGGATGGGGACATCACTGTTTACATCCCTCCGAGCTGAAAAAAATCCAATAATCATTACTGTGGCTTTTGTCTTTTAACCTACTTCCTATCCATACTGCCACACTCTCCATCATTGTACCAATTAGTTCTCCAATCATGTCTGTTTATTGTATTTAATATCTGAAAAAAGTCAGTGACTGGAAAACAGCACTGCTGTAGGCCATCTTAAAACCGAGAGTTGCGAGTGTATGAGTGAGTACAGGTTTATATATAAAATAAATCTACTATTTAGCAGAAACACTGAAATAACAAGTTCGTTTATGACTGTAAAACATCAACTTACATAGTTTAAAACAAAAAAATCCAGACATTTATATTGGAAATGAGTTAAAAATCAACCTTAAGGATACCCAATGATTAAATCAGTTTGTGGGTGGGGGGAGGGAGTTACATCAATTCAGTCTGTTACATGAAGAATAATGTGAATTTCTCTTAAATATCAGATGATTTTTGTGACCCAGGGAAATATGTTTTGATAGGGTTAAAATCTAAATAAAGTTTTTTGTCTTTGAAGGTTTATTTGCATATATCCAGCATATATAAACAGCAAAAAAACTATAGCAGAAGGAAGAAGAATACCTGTAGAAAAGGTGAGAGTAAGGAAGATTTCTGGTAGCTGTTTTTTGGCAATATTGCATTCTATGATAATAGCTGAATTTGTTCTGAAGATGAAGCCCAAACAGCAATGGCTGTGGCATGGACCTTGTCTCTCCAAGTTGTACTTTGGCCTCTTCCCTGCTCCTCCAGTTGTTTCTCCTTCTTTGAACATCTTTTCCTTTTCTATCCCTCATGCTTTTTCAAGCCTCTCATTGCCTTCTGTCCTCAGAGTCTCCTCCTTTAGCCTCTACATCAAGCAACTCCTTATCCTGGGTGATTTCAGTCTTCAGTTTAACTCCCTTTGCTCAGATTATTCTTCTCAATTCACTGACTTCAGTCTTTTAACAACTTTTCTCCATTGTCCAGCTCTATGCGACTGCCCTTGCGTGGTTGCATTCACAATGCAACTTGATCAGTTCCAGCATTAGTCTTGCTGCCTCCCTGAATTGTTAACCCAGGAATCACTTAGGACTGTATCCTTTGCTCCCTCTTCCTCGGCTCCATACTGGCCTTTGTCGGCAACATCTTCAGATGTGTGCAACTGACACCCAGCTCTTCCCTTAATTCTCTTTGTTATTAGACATCTCCACTCCCTTGCCTTTACCATCAGTTGCAGAACCTTGTGCTACCTAGTACAACCCTCTGGAATTTCCTGCCTAAATCCCTTCCCCTACCCCTCCCCAAAATTAAAAATTCTGTTGAAGTTCCATCTCTTTGAGGCGTTGGCTAGTTGTGAAAAGGTAAATGCAAGTTTTTTTTTCTTTGACAAAGCTTTTAGTCACTCTGCTTAATCATTCCTGGCATCAGTTTTCCATATGCTTATTCTGGGATGTGCCTAAGTGCATGCTTTTCATAAAAGGTGCTACATAAATGGAAATTGTTGTGTCATTGATAATTTTTTTTCCATAAAGGCTGTTGAAAACCCAACATTTGGAGAAATTAGAGATGTTTGTGCAGCAGCAGGACTGATTGTGGCTGTAGAGGTATTTATTATGTTTAATATTACTTTTGCTGAATGTTGAATATTTAAGATTTCTGACATTTTCCCAACATCCTATTGATATACCTTTTAAACTGTTTTCAGAATAAACTGTACCCACGTGAGTGGAACAGAGATGTACAATTCAGAGGCAGAATACGTGTTCAACTGAAAAATGAAGATGGGTCCTTCTGTTTGGAACAGTTTCCCACGCGTAAGTAACTGAATCTGCAAAAAATGTACAAGGGTCTGTTAATTATGCAGCATGTCTCGTTGCATGAGTTGACTTTTATTTTTACTGAACAATGTCTATAATCCTGTACGCATTACTTTAAAAAAAAAAATGTAATTCCACCCAATACATTGTGATTCATAAAAAAAGAAATATATCAGTCTCATTAACATAAAGATGAATTGAAGTGTTGACAAATTGTCACATAATACACTTGTTAGCAAAAGTAAAGCCGATGAGATTAAAGCGACAGTGGCAGCATGAATATGAATTTGGCTAAGGGACTGAAAACAAAAAGTAGTGATGGACAGTTATTTTTCAGGTTGGATAGAAGTATATGGTGATGTTCCCAGGCGTTGATATTGGGATCACTGCTCTTTTTGATATATATTAATGACCTGGATGTGGATATAGGGGCCATAATTACAAAGTTTACAGGTGACATGCAACTTGGAAATGTAATTAAACAATGAGGGCATTGTAACAGACTTCAGAAGACATAGACTGATGAAATGACAAGAGAAGCATGAAGTGATACATTTGGTAGGAAGGATGAGGAGTGGCAATATAAACAAAATGGTGCAATTTTAAAGGGAGTGCGGAACAGATACCTGGGGGGTGTATATACACAAACATTTGATGGTGGCAGGACAAGTTGAGAAGTTAAAGCATATGGGATCCTTGACTTTATTAATTAAGACATAGTATATGAAAGCAAGGACGTTATGCTACGCCTTTATAAAATGCTGGTTAAGCCTAAGCTGGAGTATTGTGTTCAATTCTGGACACCACACTTTAGGAAGGATGTCAAGGCCTGGAGAGGGTGCAGAAGAGACTTGCTAGAATAGAACCAGAGATGAAGGACTTCATATGGAGAGACTGGAAAATTGAGGCTCTCCTTTATGCAGAGAAGGTTAAGAAGGACATTTGAGAGTTGTTCAAAATCATGAACAGTTTTCATAGTGTAAGGAGAAACTGTTTCCAGTGAAAATTTGGATGGAAATTTTGCTGGATGAGATTTATGATCAGTTGTTTGATCATTGGAGTGAAATTGCTCTGGAGGAGATATATGGTCAGTTCTTTAATAATTGGATGGTGATTGTTCTGTAAGAGATTTATATATAGTTTCTTGCTGTTTGAATGGAGATTTCTCCAAAGAGGAATTGTGTCCAGTTCCTTTATCACTTAAATGAGCAAACCTGCGACCTCTACCACCTAGAAGGACAAAGGCAGCAGGCTCACAGGAGCACCACCACCTGCAAGTTCCCCTCCAAGTTGTGCATCATCTTGACTTGGAACTATATTGCCGTTTCTTCACTATTGCTGGGTCAAAAAACTGGAACTCCCTCCCTAATAATACTGTGGGTGTACTTACACCAGATGTACAACAGAGGTTCAAGAAGGCTGCTCACCACCGCCTTCTCAAGGACAGTTAGGAATGGGCAACAAATGCTGACCTTGCTCACAATGCTCACATCCCAAGAACGAATTTTAAAAATGCCACTCAAGCAGTGTGTAGAACTGATTTTTGCCATCTGCTGAATAAACATCAAAGGCCACGAACCAATGAACTTCCTGAATCCAGTTGTACAGGAGGCAGACGGGATACTGTGAAGATTCTGTTCAATAAATGTACATTTTCATACTCGTAACTGCCTATTTGGATTATTATGACCAAGTGAGAAAGGTGTCTCTTTCAACCTTCACCTGGCCTTACTGTAACAGAACTTAATTTTAAACGCACTGTATTTTGAGCTCCCCCTTGGTGAATCCTGGTTCACCGTTTTCCAATTATTAGGCAAAGAAATGAGCACAAACAGGCTTTCTTGTGTTTAAAGAAGAAAAGTGAAATTTATTAAAACTTAAACTCTAATTCGGTTAACACTTACGGATACACGCCGCGCCTTATGATAGCATGCATATGCGATATGCCCATGTAAATAGAGACAGAAAAGAGCAGAAGAAAAATAGTAGAGAGGTTTGAGGCAATATCTGAAGAGTTTCTTGTTACTGTGCTTCGAGCTCACTGTAGAGTCCTTTTGTAGGTAGTTCTTGTAAGCAATTCTTGCTTTTCGTTGGGGCCCAGTATTCTTCTTAAACCTTGTTCACTGTAGGCGACTTTTCTCTCTTGGGGTTTCTGTGTTTTCAATGGATTCCAAAGCTGGTGGGAATGAGATGAGAGCAGACAGGAGAGAGATGTTCTCAATCCAGGAGCCAGGAGCTTTCTGTCTTCAAACACACTGTTTCTCCAATTTTAAAACTCTCAGTTCAAAACTCTGCAACAGCCAGTTAGTCGTGTGACTAAACTGGTCTGACCACGTCTGTTCTGTGTGTTGGGAGCAGAGACTGGTTCCTTTGTTCCAACACTGTCTGCTAGTATGCAAAAATGTTTTTTTGGCTAGGGGGCCTGACAAATCCTTGTAACAGGCCCTCTTTTCCCAGCAACAATTTGAAGTTTAATGTCCATGTGGCAAAATTAATGTGCCTCATTCTTGGCAAATAGGGGCCTGCATGACAGGATATAGCAATGATCTTATAACATGTGCAATGGTGAGTTGTAGTCAGTTTAAATGGAAACCTCTGTCTGTTGTGACACCAATTTATGTGTTTTATTCTCTCCAGTTTGTGATATTGGAGACATAAAAATTACAATACAGACATTGGCCATGTTATCTAATTGGTCTGTGTTCATGTTTATCCTCCAAATGAGCAGTAGTCCTAATTCACTGTGCCCCTGTATCACTTTATTCTGGTTTCCTTCAACTTCCTACTTACCCTATTCTTAAATGTTATTATGGTTTCTACGTCAATCACTAATTCAATGCATTCCACAGCCTTGCATGATTCCACTTGCTGAGTTTTTTCAAGTCTAGAAATTGGCAAACATTTAATAAACAGGTGTTATAACTCAGCAGAACCCTCCTTCCATATTGGGAACAGCACAATTTTGTAAATTGTGAAGGTTTGTCCAATGACTTCCACCAATCCAAGAGATATAGTAAGACCGACTTCAATTTGCAAACACAAAATGTGTCTTTTTAGATGCTTGGCCTGGAACATGTATACAAAGTTGAAATATTCTCTGTTCAGAGGATTTACAAATTATAGAAAGCTTTGCCTTCAATGTCCATTAATTTCATGTGACAGTATGTTGTACTGATGGGGTCGTAATAGAATGGCCTCATGCATCAGTCGCATTTTGACATTGTTTACTTTCATCAACCTTAAGGACCTTAATATAAAATTTGGCAAATATGACTTTAAGATTGCTTTAAAACAGAAAATTCTAAAACTACACCAGGGGCAGTTAGCAGATCAACACTTTCGTTGTAGTTCTTCATCAGAGCTGAAAGATAAACAAATTTCCTAGTTGGGAATTTGTAGGGGAGGGGAGAAATGACCAATAATGCAATTACAGAAACAAAGTTAATGAATTGAATGACCAGTAAACTGCTTTCGAACAAAGGTAGTAAATGTGATCTAAATAAACATCATGAAGTAATGGAAAGACATTGTAAGAATTTTGAGGGAAAAAAAAATCTGAAGATGCAGGAAGACGTGAAAATGGAAAATTATGGAAATGTGCATTAGGTCCTGAAAAGAGACCAATTTCCAAATTTTAAATAGCTCCACAATCGATAGACTTAATTAGTTTTATAAAAAAGAACCCTATAATGTGCTAAGTTATGCCAAAAATGTATTCATCAAAACTCCGTGAAACTCCTCTTCAAATGAATTACTGACAAGACAAATAACTAGTAGATCTCCTGGGGCATTGCTACTATCAGTAGTCCAGGACCTGAAGTATGTTTTCTGATCTTTGACATCTTCCTTTAACCATGCCTGAATTAAGTAAGTTACTACACAGTCACATACTTGTACTTAGTTCCTTTTATTATTGGCATGCCCACCATACAAACGTCCATATGAAATCTTCAGTTCACTCATAGTCATTACAGAACAGAAAGAGGCCATTTGTCCTATCGAGTCCATGCCAGCTCTCTGTAGAGCAATACAGTCAGACCCATTCCTTTGCTGTATCCTCGTAGCCCTGCAAGTTTATTTCTCTCAAGTGGCCATCCATGCTTATCCTCCTGTATTGGATCCAGGGAGTTGAACAGTTGGGAGAGTGGGTTACAGAATCAGGGAGAGTAGCAATGGGGCTGAGGAAATGGATGAGACCAAAGTTAGGGAGAAAAATGAATAAAGTTGGTAATATCAAGAAACAATATCAGTTGTTTGAGATGACTTCTGATTTTTGGAAGATCTGGGGAAGCTATATGTATCTAACTGAAGGAACTAGTCAGACGATTCCCAATTAGCTTGCTTGGGGCAGGAAAGGGACACTGATGCTGGAGGTGGACAGGGGCACAAAACTCTATTGAACAAATATTTTAGTCGACTATCTCCAGTATTAGTGAAAGAAGTTTCTATGCTGAATCTCTAAGGGAGCTTATTGGCACTGAAAATAGAACAGTGCAAACTGATAAGCTCTTTAAAAATCACTAAATTTATAAAGAAAATCCTATTTTTCTGTTCCTATTTTCCTACCACCCACCCCCATCCAGGTAAATCAGTCATGTTATATGTAGCAGAAATGATTCCAAAACTGAAGACCAGGACCCAGAAGGCTGGAGGAGGCGATCAGAATGCACAGCCAGGGGAAGGTGGCAAGAAGAACAAGAAGAAGAAGAAGAAGTGATTCTATTGATGTTGCTGGCTTTAATTATATTTATTTTGAAACCGTTCCTATATAGTAAACCCATTGAGTATTCTGTTTTCTTCTGGTCTGTAAAGTAGGACAAAACTGGCACCACCTTGTCCTTTAAATTTAATATTCTAAATAAGGGAATAAATTCAAATATCACAGTTGCTTTAGATTAAGTTAGGAATTTTTTTTAAAAATGCTCCCTATAGTCAATCTTTCACTGCATATCTGATTTGGAGTTGGTGTCTTAATAAATGAATATAACTCATACATTCTATATCTTTTGGACAAGATTAATGGTTATGTTGTAAATCAAGTGCGGCACAGTGGCGCAGTGGTTAGCACCGCAGCCTCACAGCTCCAGGGACCCGGGTTCGATTCCTGGTACTGCCTGTGTGGAGTTTGCAAGTTCTCCCTGTGTCTGTGTGGGTTTTCTCCGGGTGCTCCGGTTTCCTCCCACAAGCCAAAAGACTTGCAGGTTGATAGGTAAATTGGCCATTATAAATTGTCACCAGTATAGGTAGGTGGTAGGGTAATATAGGGACAGGTGGGGATGTTTGTTGGGAATATGGGATGAGTGTAGGATTAGTATAAATGGGTGGTTGATGTTCGGCACAGACTCGGTGGGCCGAAGGGCCTGTTTCAGTGCTGTATCTCTAATCTAATCTAAAGTCCAATTGTACCTCTTCAAAAATGCGAAGCCATTTTCAATATTAAAGTGCTTTTCATATTTTTCAATGTTCACTAGATGGGGGTTTCAACTGATCGAAAAGTGGAAACAGAATTGTTGAAATACAAATTTGACAGCCCTATTTTTAGGGGAAAATTAATATTAGTTGAAAAGACAGAACTGACACATTTAAAGTAAGAATTTGTTAGAACATGAAGCTGCAAAATTTGGCCAGCATGGTCACGATGGCCTGAATGAACTGCTGTGTCATAAATCTCTATATTTTGATGTTGGTCATTAATCTGTAAAGCATGCTAAAGCTGCATGGCAGGTTTCTTGCTTAACTAGAAATTTGTGTTCTTTGTTGAGCTGATTGTAGTGAAATAAATAGTTCTGTTTTCAATTGCAGTTACTTATTTTCAAAAACCTGTTGTTTATGTGTAAGATTGAACTTGCATTTGGGTACATGGGAAAGTACAGGATTGGAATACAGACTAATCCTTTACATTGTTAGTTTGTGGCACGTTTTACTTGGCAGCTACACCGCCACATTGTCCATCAGGCCAGTCCCAAAAAATGACGACTTTCAATTGCTTATTCCCTCAAATATTTCCACACTATCTGCTTCCACATATTGTAATTCTGTGAACCTTCTTGCTTCTAACCTGAGCTAATATTCCTAAGGCAGAAGTTTGTGGTAACCTGGAACATAATATTGGCGTTCAGTTCATTTACTCCCTGAAGAATGTTGAAAATATGAAAATTTCCCCTAGCCGCCTCCTTTTCAAACTATCTCAGGCTGTTCAGCACTGACATGTGGGAGTTTTTCAAATGTCAGTTGATTAGAATCCAGGACCGGCATGTTCCTGTGAGGAAGAAAGATAAGTTTGGCAAGTTTCGGGAACCTTGAATAACGCGGGATATTGTGAGTCTAGTCAAAAAGAAAAAGGAAGCATTCGTAAGGGCTGGAAGGCTAGGAACAGATGAATCCCTTGAGGAATATCAAGACAGTAGGAAGGAACTTAAGCAAGGAGTCAGGAGGGCTAAAAGGGGTCATGAAAAGTCATTGGCAAACAGGATTAAGGAAAATCCCAAGGCTTTTTATAAGTATATAAAGAGCAAGAGGGTAACGAGGGAAAGGGTTGGCCCACTCAAGGACAGAGAAGGGAATCTACGTGTGGAACCAGAGGAAACGGGCGAGGTACTAAATGAGTACTTTGCATCAGTATTCACCAAAGAGAAGGACTTGGTGGATGATGAGCCGAGGGAAGGGAGTGTAGATAGTCTCAGTCATCTCATTATCAAAAAGGAGGAGGTGTTGGGTGTCTTGCAAAGCATTAAGGTAGCTAAGTCCCCAGGGCCTGATGGGATCTACCCCAGAATACTGAGGGAGGCAAGGGAAGAAATTGCTGGGGCCTTGACAGAAATCTTTGCATCCTCATTGGCTACAGGTGAGGTCCCAGAGGACTGGAGAATAGCCAATGTTCCTTTGTTTAAGAAGGGTAGCAAGGATAATCCAGGAAATTATAGGCTGGTGAGCCTTACGTCAGTGGTAGGGAAATTATTAGAGAGGATTCTTCGGGACAGGATTTACTCCCATTTGGAAACAAACGAACTTATTAGCAAGTGGCTGCATGGTTTTGTGAAGGGGAGGTCGTGTCTCACTAATTTGATAGTTTTTTGAGGAAGTGACAAAGATGATTGATGAAGGAAGGGCAGTGGATGTTATCTATATGGACTTCAATAAAGCCTTTGACAAGGTCCCTCATGGCAGACTGGTGCAAAAGGTGAAGTCACATGGAATCAGAGGGGAGCTGGCAAGATGGATACAGAACTGGCTCAGTCATAGAAGACAGAGGGTAGCAGTGGAAGGGTGCTTTTCTGAATGGAGGGATCAGTGCTGGGACCTTTGCTGTTTGTAGTATATATAAATGATTTGGAGGAAAATGTAGCTGGTCTGATTAGTAAGTTTGCGGACGACACAAAGGTTGGTGGAGTTGCGGATAGTGATGAGGATTGTCAGAGGATACAGCAGGATACAGATCGGTTGGAGACTTGGGCGGAGAAGTGGCAGATGGAGTTTAATCTGGACAAATGTGAGGTAATGCATTTTGGAAGGTCTAATGCAGGTGGGAAGTATACAGTAAATGGCAGAACCCTTAGGAGTATTGACAGGCAGAGAGATCTGGGCGTACAGGTCCACAGGTCACTGAAAGTGGCAATGCAGGTGGATAAGGTAGTCAAGAAGGCATACGGTATGCTTGCCTTCATCGGGCGGGGCATGGAGTATAAAAATTGGCAAGTCATGCTGCAGCTGTACAGAATTTTAATTAGGCCACACTTAGAATATTGCGTACAATTTTGGTCGCCACAGTACCAGAAGGACGTGGAGGCTTTGGAGAGGGTACAGAAGAGGTTTACCAGGATGTTGCCTGGTCTGGAGGGCATTAGCTATGAGGAGAGGTTGGATAAACTCGGATTGTTTTCACTGGAACGACGGAGGTGGAGGGGCAACATGATAGAGGTTTACAAAGTTATGAGTGGCATGGACAGAGTGGATAGTCAGAAGCTTTTTCCCAGGGTGGAAGAGTCAGTTGCTAGGGGACATAGGTTTAAGGTGAGAGGGGCAAAGTTTAGAGGGGATGTGCGAGTCAAGTTCTTTACACAGAGGGTGGTGAGTGCCTGGAACTTGCTGCCGGGGGAGGTGGTGGAAGCAGATACGATAGCGACGTTTAAGAGGCATCTTGACAAATATATGAATAGGAAGGGAATAGAGGGATATGGGCCCCGGAAGTGCAGAAGGTGTTAGTTTAGGCAGGCATCAAGATCGGTGCAGGCTTGGAGGGCCGAATGGCCTGTTCCTGTGCTGTACTGTTCTTTGTTCTTCCTCTTGGGTGCAGTTTTCTGCACTGCCTGGATATCCTTGATGTACTGGTGACTGGAATTATTGTGCACAATACATCAGGTGTGGCAATACCAGTGCCTTGCAGAGACTCCATCTGCTGGAACTCTCTATCACTGATGAAGAATCCTCAGCTTTTCCTTACTGTTAGTTTTAGTGAACTATCCAGCAGTACCCCTACATCCCTCTCCTGTTAAATAGCTGCTTGGGCTACAATTTTCTGGTTTTCCAAAAAAAACCCAGAGGGCCTAAAACCTGTGTTCCTACATCAGGTAGTGTAATGACAGACGAGGACTGTGAGATCTGCTAGTTCCTTACAAGCCAGCACTTTTGGAATTCCCAGGGTTTTAGGAGAGGTGGTGGCATAGTGGCATTGTCACGGGACTAGAGACCCAGGATATTACTCAGGGTACATGGGTTCGAATCCCACCACAGCAGAGGGTGGAATTTGAATTTAATAAATCTGGAATTAACAGCTAGTCTAATGATGGTCATGAAACCATTGTCGATTGTTGTAAAAACCCATCTGGTTCACTAATGTGCTTTAGGGAAGGAAATCTGCTGTCCTTACCTGGTCTGACCTACATGTGACTCCAGACCCACAGCAATGTGGTTGACTCTTACATGCCCTCTGAAATGGCCTAGCAAGCCACTCAGTTGTGTAACAACCGCTACGCAGTCAATAAAAAGGAATGAAACCGGCATTGACCTAGGCGCCGGAAACGACAACGGCAAACCCAGCCCTGTCGACCCTGCAAAGTTCTCCTTACTAACATCTGGGGGCTTGTGCCAAAGTTGGGAGAGCTGTCCCACAGACTAGTCAAGCAACAGCCTGACATAGTCATACTCACGGAATCATACCTTATAAGCAATGTCCCAGAGACTGTCATCACCATTTGAGGGTATGGCCTGTCCCACCAACAGGACAGACCCAGCAGCGGTGGTGGCACAGTGGTATACAGTCGGGAGGGAGTTGCCCTGGGAGGCCTCAACATCGACTCCAGACCCCATGAAGTCTCATGGCATCAGGTCCAACATGGGCAAGGAAACCTGCTGATTATCACCGACCACTTTCCCACACCAATTGGAGGAAGCACTGAGGGTGGCAAGGGCGCAGAATGTATTCTGGGTGGGGGACTTCAATGTCCATCACCAAGCGTGGCTCGGTAGCACCACTACTGACCGAGCTGGCCGAGTCCTTAAGGACATAGCTGCTAGACTGGGTCTGCAGCAGGTGGTGAGGGAACCAACAAGAGGGCAAAACATACTTGACCTCGTCCTCACCAATCTGCCTGCCCATGATGCATCTGCCCATGACAGTATTGGTAGGAGAGACTAAGTCCCGCCTTCACATTGAGGATACCGTTCATTGTGTTGTGTGGCACTCTCACTGTGCTAAATGGGATAGGTTTCGAACAGATGTAGTAATGCAAAACTGGGCATCCATGAGGCCCTGTGGGCCATCAGCAGCAGCAGAATTGTATTCAACCACAATCTATAACCTCATGGCCTGGCATATCCCCCACTCTACCATTACCATCAAGCCAGGTGACCAACCCTGGTTCAATGAAGAGTACAGGAGGGCATGCCAGAACAGCACCAGGCATACCTAAAAAATGAGGTGTCACCCTGGTGAAGCTACAACAGAGGACTACTTGCATGTCAGACTGCGTAAGCAGCATGCGATAGACAAGAGCTAAGTGATCCCATAACCAATGGATCAGATCTAAGCTCTGCAGACCTGCCACATCCAGCCGTGAATGTTGGTGGACAATTAAACAACTAATTGGAGGAGGTGGCTCCACAAATATCCCCATCTTCAATGATGGGGGAGCCCAGCATATCAGTGCAAAAGATAAGGCTGAAGCATTTGCAACAATCTTCAGCCAGAAGTGCCTAGTTGATGATCCATCTCGGCCTCCTCCTGAAGTCCCCAGCATCACAGATGTCAGACATCAGCCAATTTGATTCACTCCGCGTGATATCAAGAAACGACTGAGGACAATGGATACTGCAAAGGCTATGGGCCCTGACAATATTCTGGCAACAGTACTGAAGACCTGTGCTCCAGAACTTGTTGCGCCCCTAGCCAAGCTGTTCCAGTATAGCTACAACACTGGCATCTACCCTGCAATATGGAAAATTGCTCAGGTCCATCCTACACACAAATAGCAGGACAAGTCCATCCCGGCCAATTACTGCCCCATCAGTCTACTCTCAATCATCAGTAAAGTGAGGGAAGGTGTCATCAACAGTGCCATCAAGCAGCACTTGCTGAACAATAACCTGTTCAGTGATGCTCAGTTTGGGTTCCACCAGGGCCACTCAGCTCCTGACCTCATCACAGCGTTGGTTCAAACATGGACAAAAGAGCTGAACTCAAGACGTGAGGTTTGAGTGACTGCCCTTGACATCAAGGCAGCATTTGACCGAGTATGGCATCAAGGAGCACTAGCAAAACTGGATTTGGAGTCATATCTAACGCAAAGGAAGATGGTCGTGGTTGTTGGAGGTCAATCATTTGAGCTCCAGGACATCACTGCAGGTGTTCCTCAGGGTAGTGTCCTAGGCTCAACCATCTTCAGCTGCTTCATCAATAACCTTCCTTCAATCACAAAGTCAGAAGTGGAGATGTTCACTGATTATTGCACAATGTTCAGCATCATTCACGACCCCTCAGCTACTGAAGCAGTCCGTGTAGAAATGCGGCAAGACCTGGACAATATCCAGGCTTGGGCTGATAAGTGGCAATTAACATTCACGCCACACAAGTCCAGGCAATGACCATATTCAACAAGAGCGAATCCAACCATCTCCCCTTGATATTCAATGGCATTACCATCACTGAATCCCCCACTATCAACATCCTAGGGGCTACCATTGACCAGAAACTGAACTGGAGTAGCCATATAAATACCATGGCTACAAGAGCAGGTCAGAGGCTAGGAATCCTGTGGCAAGTTACTCACCTCCTGACTCCCCAAAGCCTGTCCACCAGCTTCAAGGCATAAGTCAGGAGTGTGCTGGAATACTCTCCGCTTGCCTGGATGGGTGCAGCTCCAACTACACTCAAGAAGCTCGACACCATCCAGGACAAAGCCCGCTTGATTGGCATCCCATCCACAAACATTCACTCCCTCCACCACCGACGCACAGTGGCAGCAGTGTGTACCATCTACAAGATGCACTGCAGCAATGCACCAAGGCTCCTTAGACAGCACCTTCCAAACCCGCGGCCTCTACCACCTCGAAGGACAAGGGCAGCAAATGCATGGGAATACCACCACCTACATGTTCCCCTCCAAATCACACACCATCCTGACTTGGAACTATATCGCCGATCCTTCACTGTTGCTGGGTCAAAACCCTGGACCTCCCTTCCTAATAGCACTGTGGGTGTACCTAGCATATATATTGCCCATCTGCATCCGCTAGGTGGAACTGCCACATATATGGCAGTGACTAGCTGCTTGGGTGCAGAGCTAGCAGGTTTATGGAAACTATAACATGGGCTACTTTCTGGGACTGATTTCCCTATAATCAGTTGGTAAGTTTCCATCCTTTGGTACGCCTACTGTATGTCTGTTTCTGGCAGATGTACAGTATACTGCTGAAACCCTTATTCATACCTTTGTCATTGACCGCTGTGGCTCCTGCAATGTGCCTCTTGATGCTCTCCTAACCTCCACTTTTCATAAAGTCAACTGTCCCGTTCTACACTAAACTTACCCTAGCCCACCAATAGATCAAATTTATAGTCCTCATTCAAATCACTAAGGATTCACTTTGCCTAACTTTCAGTTTTCGCCAACCTTGGTTGGAATTTTGGCATGGTGGGGGCCCAGACAACAGGCCCAAAAGCTGGAGGGGCAGCCCTGCTTCGGCTGTTAGTGGGACCCGCAGCTGCATTTTTGGGCTGTCCGTAAAATAATTGTTGTCAGGGCTCCCTTCCATTTGAAGGATGAGCGCCCGCCCCAGATGTTCCTGGCCAATTGGAGAGCTGGAAGCTAAGCAGCACCACTGGGAGCGCTGGCTGCTGTTGGGACGGGACTGCACCTGGAAGGGGAGCAGGCCACCCTCTCAACCAGGTGTGGGGTCTGGAAATGCTCTGGGGACAGTCAAGCAGGCCCCAGCAAGGGGAAGTTGAGTGGGGGGGGGGGGGGAGGAGGGTTGTTGGTGAGGGTGGGGGGCATTGCCACAGGGGTGACTATTCCTACTGGGGGAGGACCCCTCCATGGGTCACAGTGCCCAAATAGGAGTAATCCCACACCCCCCCCCACCTGCTGCTGGTTAAATGCCAGTGGTGGCAGAAGAGCCCTTAATTGGCCTCTGGGCGGGAGGGTCATCCTCCACTTTCTCTGCTGCTGGTAAAATGTCATGGTGGCCAGACAATGGGCACTCTAACCCCTGCCTTCCCTTGTCATTTTACATACTCCCCACGTTTCCCACCCCCACTTCCCCACTGCCTCCCATTCGCTTCCACAGAGGGCTGGTAAAATCCAGCCCCTTGGCTCAGTTCCCATACCCTCGTCTTTTGATTCTGGCCTCCTATGCATCCCTATTCCCTTCCCCCAGCTCCACTAAAGAATGCTTACTTCCTCCCCCAGATCACCTACCTTTGCATTGACTGCTACTGAACCCTCACTTTTACCTTTGTCACCGCCAGAGAAGAATATTTCAAATCTCTCCTTGTTAGCTATTCTCCACCCTTCATCACTTAATTGAAAACAATATTGCATGCAGCCTAACTTGCACCAGGTTCTGCTCAAACATCACCCCTTCTATTTCCCATCTACATGCTGCCCCTCAGCAACATAATCTGAAACACATCAGATTCCATGTGTATACTAATGACACCCAACTCTCATCCCACCATCACCTCTCCTGACCCCTCCATTGTCTGATTTGTCTCGCTGCTTGTCTGACATCCAGTTCTAGATGAGCAGAAATTTCCTTCAGTTAAACATTGGGAAGACCAAAGTCATTGTCTTTGCTACCTGCCCAAACTCTATTCCCTGATCACCATTTTCATCCCTCTCCCTGACTCAAGTTGAACCAGACCATTTGCAATCTTGATGTTATCAGTCATTACAGCACAGAAGACAGCCAGTTGGCCCATCGAGTCCATGCCATATGTTTGACCCCAAGATGAACTTCCAACCACATATCTGCTCCATCACCAAAACTGCCTACTTCCATCTCCAGATCACCTGATTCTGACCCCGCCTCAACTCATCTACTGCTGAAACCCTCATGCCTTTGTTACCTCTAGATGTGAGTATTCCAGTGTTCTCTTGGCTGCACCCCGTCCCCCCCCAATCTTCCACCCTACATAAACTTATACTCATCCAGAACTCTGCTGCCCATATCTTCACTCGCACCAACTATGTAATCCTATGTAAGTAACTCTGACCCACAATGGCATCCAGTCAACATTGCCTCAATTTTAAAATCTTCATCCTCGCTTTGAAATCTCTCAATGGCCTTATCCCTCCTCATCTCTGTAACTTCCTCCGTCCCCACAAGAATTTGAGATCGCTGCACTCCTCCAATTCTTGCAACTTGCATATTTCCAATTTTAATGGCCTCACCATTGAAGGGCTCCCTAAACCTCTTCATCTATCTCTCTTTTAAGATCCCCCTTAAAACCTACTCTTTGAAAAGGCTTTTTATTCATCGATCTTGATATCTTAACTCTACCCCTGCCTCATCTGCTGCTGAAATCCTCATCCATACCTTTGTTACCTCCAGACTTGACTATTCTAATGCACTCCTGGCTGGCCTTCCATATGCTACCCTCTAAACTTGGCATCCAAAACTCTTGCTACCATTGTCCTAATTTGTATAAATCCAGTTCACCCATCACCCTGTGCTCGCTGACCTAATCTGGCCCCCAGTTAAGCCATGATTCAATTTTTATATTCCCATCCTTGTTTTCAAATCCCTGTATGGTCTCACCCTCCCTATCTCTGTAATCTCCAACTCTACAAGATTGCTGCGCTCCTCTAATTCCAGTCTTTTGAACATCCCCGATTTTAATCTCTCCTAGGCCCTAAAACTGTGGAATTCCCTCCCTACACCTCTCTGGATGCTGGATGGCCATCTGAGAGAAATAGATTAACAAGGCTACTGGGATCGAGCTGGGGAGTGGGACTGACTGCATAGTTCCGTGGAGAGCTGGCACAGACCCAATGGGCCGAATGGCTTCCTGCATCGTAAATAAATGACTATGACTCTCTCTCCGTCTGTCTCCTCTGTCCCCCACTTTCTGTCTTCCCCCCCTCCCATCTTCCTCGCTCCCTGCAGCGGCCACTCCCACAATCCAATACTTATCATGCCTGTTTGATTTAAGTGGGGGCAAGCAGAGGCTGGAATATGCCCAATGTGCAGGATACAGGACCTTTATTGAATTGCGCGAAATCAACACGGTCGGCAGATCCCAGGGCGCCTGCGCCACATTCCACCAATCAGCGCTAACGCTGCCCAGGCGGTTCCGTCAGCCACAGGAGGTGACCAATCACAGACAGGGTCCCTCTGCCCATCAGACACAGGTCCCGCCTACCCCCTGCTGCCTGACGTACAGGGGAGCCACCAATCAGAGCCAAGCCACAAGCAGATCGGTGGGCTGGATACAATCTCTCAGTGGGACGGATTTTGGCCCGCGGGTTGTATGTTGGACAAGTCTGCTCTGGCATTTTGCCTCACTATTGCCAGCTGTAACTGCAGCCATTTTGATCTCACTCTGGACTTTCTGCCTCCCTCTCTTGCCTAAAACTCACTTTTGATCAAGTATTTCCTAATCTTTCCTCTTTTTAAAACAAAAAGTATCCCTGTACTACACTTTGGCATGATTTTCTGTATTAAAGACACTATATAAATGCATGTTGCTACTGTATCTGAGATTCTAACCAAGTCTAGCTTTGAAGGAAAATATTATTTTGGTGAAAACAGAGGGAACTGAAATTGGATGAAAAACAAACAAGCCAGCATGTGATTTGTTTAAATAATACAATTTCAATAAATATTCCAATGTATCACCTTTTAGTTTTCAATCATCTGCTAGCCCATGAATATATGAAAAATGACAGTAAACATCTCCTAGTCCCATCAGCCTAAGCAATTTAATTGTGACATTATTTGCATCCTAATGAGCAGTGTGGGCTTGGCCTTGAAGTTAACTACCTATATTGCTGCATAAAACAATTGTTTTAACCATACCCAACTAACTCCTGTAGCCAACACATACAGCCTCACTTATGACCAGTTTTTAAAAAAGGTTACTGAATGCGGTGCAGAGTAAAGGTTGGAAGGTGAAGTGCCTGGTTTCAGAGGAAAATAAGTATCTTTGTGGTGAAACGTGAGCAACTTCTCTGCCTGTGCATGCCGAGCTCTGTATCAAGCAACATGCTGATACTGCAGCTCACAGTACCAGCTCAAAGAAATACTGAAAAATAAATTTGTATGTAAGCAAAAACTGCATCTTCTCAACAGTACTCTAGTTTATGAATATACTATTTAAAATCATTCATAAGAGACGAGTCTCAACTTTAGAAGTTTATTGAACACGAGACAATAAAAGGACAAGACCAGAAAAATGCCACTCTCAGAAATGCACCTGTATCACTCGCAATAGTTCATGAAATATTCGCAACAAGCAATTAAACACTGATTGTAATATTACATTACATTTGAGATCTTACATTTTTCTACTTATTTTACTTTGGTAAAATTGAGCATTTAGATTATAAGAAACACATTTAAAGTGTACATTGAGAAAAACTTTCCAAAGGCAATATCTTAACACTCTGGATTCCAGGGAGCTGAGGATAAAAGTAAGCTTTCTCAGGCATTGTTTAAGTGCTCTTCTTCTCTTCAAAGATTACATTTGCTGCTGCTTTCTTGACTAGAAAGACACAAATATACATAAACAAGGACTGTATTTTCAAATATTCTTCTTCATTCCACCAAACATTAAAATTCTGATATAGAAGCAAAATACTGCAGATGCTGGAAATCTGAAATAAAAACAAAATGCTGGAAATACTCAGCAAGTCAGGCAGCATCTGTCGAGAGAGAAGCAGAGTGAATGTTTCAGGTTTGTGACCTTTCATCAGGGTTCTGATGAAAGGTCACAGACCTGAAACATTAGCTCTGCTTCTTTCTCCACAGATGCTGCCAGGCCTGAGTATTTCCAGCACTTTGTTTTTTTAATTAAAATTCTGATTATGCCACAGATCAATTGTCCAGGTACCACCAACAACATTGGTTTCCCAATTTAAATTTTTGCACATTTTCTTTGTTGAAAATGTTCTTCTCTTGCACCTCCCAAGGCTGGGGCACCAGGAATGCCCAAATGGGAGCCCAAAGAGTAAATGTTGACAGACTATTCTAGCATTACGGCATCACACTCAAGTTTGATCCCATCTTGACCCAACATCCATTTTCTAGCAGGAATCACTGAATAATAATCAGAATCTGATTAACGCAGCACTGACGCGGGATCAAATCGGTGACTTCCTAGCTCAGCTATTCACTTCAGCAATGCATTTATCTTTTGAAATTAATTTTCATGCAGATATAGCATAGCAAGTAGGAACTCCAGTATAAATGCTCTGGAATGGCACCGTGTAATCTTGTGCCCACTATTCAATATTTCGATGAAATTTCAAGTTCAGCCTCCTTGGGGAGGTATCAAAGCAGAGTCAAGGAAATTACTCACAGGAATCGAGTTAACTCCAGAAGACTCCTCTGCAACTCCTAGAGTCAAGCCAGAGTGCAATGAAACAAGAACTGCGTGTTATATCTGGATGCAAAAGACTGGAAGCGAGGAAGTGCAAATTTGGATCCATATTGGACCAGATAATCTATTTCAGTAATGTTGGCCAGGGCACCTGGAGAACTCCCCTGCTCTTCTAAAATTGCACCACATGAACATTTACATCCACCTGAGATGGTAGACAAAGCCTCAGTTTAATGTCTTAACGTCTCATCCAGAAGACAGCATCTCTGCCAGGGCTGCTCTCCATCACTGCTACATTGAACTGCCAGCCTACATTCAAGTTTCTGGAATGGGGCAGGGGATGGGAAGGTGTGTAAATAGCCTGAAATTAGTTTTTTGTTAAATCTCTCTTTGGCTTCCCATGGACATCACACTTATTCCATAGCTAAGAACTGAATTATACTGATGTAAACCCCTCCCCCATTTCAAAATTTAAGAGTAACTGGTTTGTAACTTATGCTGATCTGCTCCCAAGATATTGCTAATAATACTGCTCTTGATCCAGCCCACTCAAATGAGAGAGGGCATTGTTGAGAGACTCTTCCAGCAACGTATTCTCCTTGTTTTCAAGCATGGCTGAGTTATGGTACTCAGTTTGTAGATACTACAAACACAGAACTGTATCCCATCACTCAGACAACATATTTGAATGTTTTGTAGCTCAGCAGATCTGCTCGACAGGCAAGTTATATTATGAATCTACTACAGCTAAATAATATAATAAGTTATTTGTCTTACCATTTTCTTTAACGCTGTCTGCAGCTTCTGAGGCCCGGTCACCAAAATTCTTCACAACTTCATCCAGTTTAGCCTCATGCTTCAGAAAGAAAGGGCGGATAAAACGCTTGTAGATCAATTGAGAACCATTATTTGAGGTGGGAGCCATGCACCAAACCAGGAATGCACACTAAATATCAGATAAAGAGATATATTAAAATAATTGGTTGAGATCCTCCATTTGTCCACAATGCTATTGCTACAATATTAGATTTATTTGTGTATCAGTTGTTGCTATCAATGTCATCACTTGGGGCATTTTGATTGCTGTTAGTTTTTATTTAAGTCAGTATGTAACAATAAGTTCTGAATATTTGTTGCAAAAACTTTTTACATGTTTACCAATGTTACTGGCCTCTCAAACTGGTAATCCTATAGCCTGTGATCTTTTTAAAGTTATTACATTTAAAAAATTAGTCTGCATCTGCCCTCGAGCAGGAAATGATAACATCAGTTTTTTAGACGCACGTGAAAACAACTTTTTTTTTTAAAACAGCATTTTAATTTAAAATTAGAAGATACATTGTAGATACAAAAGATACATTCCCCCTCAATGGGGGCGGGGTGGTTTGAAGAGGAGGGAAAGGAGGAGGAGGAAGGCTGAACAAGTGGAGGAGAAAGAGGGAATGAAGTCAGGGAAGAAAAGGCATGGAAATTATCTCAGCGGAGAGCCACAATTTTCATCTCAGCTGGAGAGGTAGTGTGGTGGTATAGCCTTTCTCCTAGACATCGACACTATTAACTTGCTTACTTTGCCCAAAAGTTGAGGCAAGATAAACATTCCCTCTTCACCAGGACCTGACCTACTACTCACTGTGGGAGGAGTTTTGCTTCTTCCAAAATATGCTGGTTTTCTCTTCTGTTATTTATTTATTCCCCTATCATATCCTGGCTGCATAGCTGTGGCAACACTTCCTGTCACAGCACTGCACTAATCTAAATTGATAGTTTTACAATTGACCCCAAAGTTTCTGCTCAAGTCTTTGGACGGAGGGCACTTTCAGCACTGTGGGAAGGCAACCCTTGGCCTTCTGAGGTCAAGCATTGTTATTCTGCCTCCCCGTCAATAATCGATGGTGTCAGCAGGCTGTCGCCAAAGCTTGGTGGCCACCATGTGTACATTCAGGATAAGCTGCTTGTGGTGTCATCTCCTCATGTTCCACCTAATTAATGAATGGCTTACAATGGAATTCAGCCATTCGCAGCACTATCTGCAAGAATAACTGGCATTGCAGGTACATGCAGTCACTTTTAGAATAGCTTTTTCTACTAACAGAGACTTACATCAGGAATTTTCAATACATTTTGAAATGGAATGTTGTGACCGCTTAGCAATTTTTTTTTTTTATATAGTAGCCCAGTTCCTGCTGATTCAGGAATGGAATTTCATAAGTTGACTACTCTAAACTTAAAAGGAGTTATACTTTTCTAACTCAATTTATGATCAAACTTCTTTCCTGGCTTTGCAAAGTACTTCACATTACCAATTCTAATTTTAAGACATCAAATCCTTGTCTATTCCACTCTTGATTTTTTTTTTTAAGTACTCGAGATTTAGCTCTCTCTACATTTTTCTTTTTAGCTCAGGAATCAAGAACCTAAATCATTTCCTTTGTGCTTGCTATTTATCAATGCTTAACTGGTGTCCTTAAGGAACAGAAACTCCAAATGCAACAATGAAGCATTTGTATGTAAGCACATTTGAAGTGTGTGATTTCTTTTTTAAAAAACCTACCAAACCTTATTCAACATTCAGTATTTACATTTCATATCAATAAATGATGTGTATAAACTTTAGTGGAAAAATCAGCACAAGGACAAATTCAGAGTAAAATATGCAGAAAAAGAACCCAATATGATGTCATAACCACACATCTGAACCCAATAGATAAGCTTCAGCATATTTTGGAGAAGGAGTAAGAGTGAAAGGGGAGAAAGATCAGAATGAAAAATACCTTCATAACCTACTCAAAGTCATTTAATCCACAGCTCACTAGTTTTATAATATGAAACACATCTAAAATTCAAAACATTTTGGCCAAAGGCATGGAAGGGCAATCCAATCAAAAGGCATAATGTTTTATATAAACGTGCATTTACACATCAAAAACAGAAAACGTAGTATTTCAATACGTAGAAACTATCTAGGATTAGCATCTGAATTTCCACTGGTGTCAGTCATAAAGAAAAATGCAACATTAGCTAAAGTCATAATTGATGATGTTATTTACAATCTTGTCAAATAACTCAAAGATTCTGAAAACTATAGGAGCTGCCTGTACACCAGTGTTTCTTAATGTCAATCTAGTCTCTGTTCTTTCCCTGATGTAAAATGAGTGGATTGAGGGCTCAACTGCTGTTCACCATGACTGAATGAGGAAATTTTAACTCACAAATACAGGTGGATTTGAGTTGGGTAGGATGTAAAAATTTTACAAATCCCAAACCCAAACCTAACCAGCCCACTTCTGGTTTTAATGAAGCCGGAACGGGGTGGGTGGAGGGAGAAACTAACCCACTCTGAGAAGGCAGGTTGCTCATTTAAACATTTTAAATGATGCTGCATGCCTCAGATTTTATCTCCATTTTGAATTTAAGCCTGGCCAGCTGGGCTTCCCAATCCTTAGGAAACCTAGCTGCTAAAAAGAGAAGCAAGAACTGTTACGTGCAAGAGGTAACTGCCTTTCTAGCACTGTTTTGGATTCAGGAAGAGGAGTGCTTCCTCCCATCACCCAAGCTAACCTGCTTCCCTCGCTGTGCTAGGAACCCCCACAATCTCCGCCCCGATCCATGACTTCCTGCAATCATACCACGACCCTACTGGCCAATCTTTACTCACCCAAAACCCCAACCGCCACAATCTCTAAGCAGCATGACCTGACCTGTTGGCCTGCAGCATTTCCTACCTAACAGAGAGCCAATCCTATAAATCAAGCTAGCTTCCAGGTGGGAATCCGGTTTCTAAAAACAAACACGCACTCTGTGGAGACAAGACTTTATAGTGTTCGGGAAGCCTGGACTTTTTATTTATCAATTTCCAGGATATGGGCAACACTGACAAGGGCAGCGTTCATTGCCCATCACCAATTGCCTGTGAAAAGCTGGTAGTGAGCCAACTTCCCGAACTGCTGCAATCCATACTTCCACAGTGCCGTTAGAGAGGGAGTTCCAGGATTTTGACCCAGCGACAGTGAAGGAAGAGCCAGGATGCAATTTGGAGGGGAACATGCAAGTGGTGGTGTTCCCATGCGCTTGCTTCTCTTGTTCTTCTAGGTGGTTGAGGTCATGGGTTTGGAAGGTGCTACTGAAGGCCTTGGTGAGTTACTGCAGTGCAGTTTGTAGATGGTACATTCTGCTACCACAGTGTGCTGGTGACGGAGGGAGCGAAGGTTTAAGGGTAGTTGATGGGTTGCAAATCAAGCCAGCTGCTTTTTCCTGGATGGTGTTGAGCGTCTTGAGTGTTGTTGGAGCTGCACTTACCCAGACAAATGGAAGTATTGGGGGCGGCACAGTGGCGCAGTGGTTAGCACCGCAGCCTCACAGCTACAGGGACCCGGGTTCGATTCCGGGTACTGCCTGTGTGGAGTTTGCAAGTTCTCCCTGTGTCTGCGTGGGTTTTCTCCGGGTACTCTGGTTTCCTCCCACAAGCCAAAAGACTTGCAGGTTGATAGGTAAATTGGCCGTTATAAATTGTCACTAGTATAGGTAGGTGGTAGGGAAATATAGGGACAGGTGGGGATGTTTGGTAGGAATATGGGATTAGTGTAGGATTAGTATAAATGGGTGGTTGATGTTCGGCACAGACTCAGTGGGCCGAAGGGCCTGTTTCAGTGCTGTATCTCTAATCTAATCTAATCTATTCCATCACACTCCAGACTTGTGCCTTATAGATGATGGAAAGACTCTGGGGAAATCAGGAGGGGTCATTTGCCACAGAAACTGCTTGCCTCTGACCTGCTCTTGTGGAGAGGGTAGAGACAAAGAAGTGTAGATTTGTTTTGGATTAGATGAATTAAGATGGGCCAAAAGGCCTTCCTCATTCACAAGTTATTTTGCAATCTGGCGACTGTTCTGCTGAAACCTTGTGGCCTTGGGAAGTGATCCTATGGGGATTCTGATCCTGAAAGTGTCAATACCCTTGTACCTGGTACATTGATTCTTGGGTGAATATTTGGACCCCACTTGGAAGTCACCTTGTTACTCTGCAGAAAATACAGGGGGCTTTTTCCTCAGAACAATCTGTTAGCTGGAAGACATCATCTGAAAGCAGTGTTAATGTATGCTGGTGACACCCAGCTCTATCTCGCCAGCACCACTCTTGACTCCTCCACTAGTGCTAAATTATCAGACTGCGTATCTGACATCCAATGGATGAGCAGAAATTTCCTCCAATTAAATACTGGGAACACTGAAGCCATTGTTTTCTGTCCCCTCCATCCAAGCCCCATCCCTCTCCCTGGCAACAGTCTGAGATTAAACCAATCTGTTCGCAACCCGGGTGTCATATTTGACTTGGAGATGAGATTCCAACCACATATTCGCACCATCACTAAGACTGCCTATTTCCACCCCTGTCTCAGCTCATCAGCTGCTGAAACCCTCATTCATGACTTTATTACCTCTGGACTTGTTTATTCCAATGCACTCCTGCCTGGCCTCCCACACACTACCCTCTGTAAACTTGAGGTCATCCAAAACTCTGCTACCCGTGTCTTAATTCGCACCAAGTTCTGTTCACCTATCAACCCTGTGCTCGCTGACTTGCATTGGCTCCCAGTCAAGCAATATCTTGATTTTAAAATTCTCATCCTAGTTTTCAAATCCCTCCATGGTCTCGCCCCTTCATACCTCTGTAATCTCCTCCAGCCCCACAACCCTCAGATATCTGAGCTCATCTAATTCTGGTCTCGAATGTCCCCGATTTTAATCTCTCTACCATTTGTGGCCATGCACTGTTACCTAGGCCCCAATTCAACCCCCTCCCCCAACCCCCGCACCTCTCTAGCTCTCTATCTCACTATCTCACTTTCCTCCTTTATGACACTACCCCTTTGACCAAGCTTTTGGTTACCTGACCTAATATCTCCTTATGTGTCTTGGTGTATTTTGTTTTATAATGCTCGAGAAGTTTCTTGGGATGTTTTATTTTGTTGAAGGTGCTATATAAATATAAGTTGTTGTTGCTTTTCCTCCCCAAGTGTATTCCTGACTTACTCTAAACTTAAATTACTATCCTAACAATTGGAATGCAACCACAAGATAACTAGCTTCATTGAACCATAGAACCTTGCTTTTCCCACAACAACCCTTTTTTTCCAACCAGTGAGTAGTTGGTATTTCACACTTAAATAGATCAACTGCAATCATATGGACAATGGAATTTAGTATCCCTTACTTTTATACTGGTAGCAACATTAGTTGTTAATGGCAAGAAGAATCAGTTGTTCTTAAAAGTAGATCCAACATATATTCTTTCCAACTTTAGTATACATCAATACTAATCCATTACAAACTAATTTCTACTTACCTTGAACATGTAATAGAAGGGAAACCAGGAAAAGAAGATGTCAGAAAAGAATTCAACTACACTGAAGAGACCATAAACCACCCAGTACATCAACCATATTGTATCGTCGTCTTTATCAGGGCTTTCAATGGCCTTGATCCTGCAGGGAAGAAAAGTAAAAGGTACCAAATATTTCAAGAGTACAAAGTGAACCTTTCAATTTAATATACTCTGAACATGTAGAGCTACAGAAAAAAAAAAGAGATGCAGAGAAGTATCAAGACAGTGGTTTTCAAAATAGTTAGGGTATAAATTAGATATTTCTTCGATTGCCCAAGAAATTAAAGCAAAATCTCCTTTAGACCAAGTGTGATTAACTTAAATTGCTGGAAAACAGAAACATAAAATTCCCACCAGGGAGACACAAAGGAATTTTATAAAGAAAGAGTGTTTTTTTTAAAAAAAAGAAATCATCCCCCGAAGATGCTGATTCCTTCTGGGTTGCAGTACTGTGATAGTAATCTTCTAGTACTTTGCCCGTAAGGTCATTCTTTATGTCTACAATGAACTTCAGCTGAGCATATGACCACAGAAGGCATTGGAGTTGACCTCAATGCCATCGTCACTCCGTCCTGATCTCATCACATGCATATTTTATTTATGTAGAGATACAGCATTGAAAAAGGCCCTTTGGCCCACCAAGTCTGTGCCGACCAACAACCACCCATTTATACTAATCCTACATTAACTCCATATTCTCTACCACATCCCCACCATTCTCCTACCACATACCTACACTAGGGGCAATTTACAATGGCCAATTTACCTATCAACCTGCAAGTCTTTGGCTGTGGGAGGAAACCGGAGCACCCGGCGGGAACCCACGCAGACACGGAGAACTTGCAAACTCCACACAGGCAGTACCCAGAACTGAACCTGGGTTGCTGGAGCTGTGAGGCTGCAGTGCTAACCAATGCGCCACTGTGCCGCCCAAATTGTACGACGATGCAATCAGGAGGAGCAGTTCCTAATTATTTTTCTCATCCTTAGCATGGGGACACTAAGATAAAGTGCTACCACAGCTAAGATTAGCTCAAATCAGCACAAACCAAGAATTTTCTATGTAACTGAAAAAGTAACCTTCTGTTCACTACACCACGTAGTCCCTTCATTTAAGTTTTAACTAGAATCAGTGCCAGGTTCAACAATAAACTCAAGAGGGCATTAGACGCAGTATGCAATGTTTACACGTCATTGTGTATTACTTTTGGGCATTGCAATGGGGTGGGCGGCTGTATTCACCCCATTACACAGGACAGCCTCTAGAGGACAGAAATATTGAATAATGTTTTTCACTTGGGCAACACTAGTTACAAAACATGATTTTGTGAGCCCTCCCTGGAGTACTACTTTAATAGTTAAACTTCAACCCCTTTTTCAAAGTAAAATTCAAATGATCCAGTATTTCAAATTAACAGTAGACTGTCACAATTGGCAAATTCTGATTATGAATGCTCGCCATGTGACTCAAATAAGTTTCTATTTTTGGCCAGGAGATACTGTATACAAACATACATGGAAGATTACTTTTACCAACAAGTTTTTGAACAGATGCCCTTTATATTATTGCAGTTGACAATCACATTATAGAGGCCAATTTTATGCCTTTTCATTTTACCTTGAAGAGCATCATGTTGAGAACTGTCAGTACTTAAGCAAACCAATGGTATCCACACAAAAACATTCTCACTGCCTGTTAAAAAACCAAAATACAGCAGATGCTGGGAAACTGAAACAACTGCCTGTTGTTCATTTAATCTCGAGGGCAGGCATATAAAATGCTGTCCAGTACTGCTCAGTGAACTGTTGTTTACTCAAATGCTTTTGAAAATTTAAGAATTCCTATTATTTTGAAAAATGCATATTTAAAAAAGTTTGTACTGAATTATGAATGCATAACAGACTTCAAGAAATCACAAATTCCCATTAGTACACTTTAGGGATGTGGGGTTGCTTTTCTGAAAGTGGGTACAACCCATTTGGCACACTGGAGGGAGCAGGGTTTTACTCTGCCTCCAGCCCATTATTGCCTGAGCTTGACTTAGCAATGTTTGGAGTTGAAAATTATGTCTTCATTACCAATTAGTTCATGGCCCTTCCCTGGACTGCACCTTAGGGATCAATGACAGGCTCACTCTTGTTGAAAATGTTCTTTTACAAAGCAGTTGCCTAGCCACGATGGATGCCTTGTTCGTGAATTTAAAAATCAGCAAGCCAGAATATGGAAATCAAATTGGTATAGCAAGTAGTCAACTAGGCTGATGTCAATAAGATATGGAAGGCTGGGATATCTGCTATCCCTCTGTCAATTTTCAGTGGAAAAAGGGCAGGCAGGAAAGGAATTGAATTCACTGAATATTCTGCTACTTCCCAGTTTTAAGGTCCTGATTTTTCCCATTAGAAATGATGGGTGTCGTCTACCAAGTTTAAATAGACTATAAGTTTCTGTAATCAATCGCACATTTACTTTGAAAACAGTATCTCCTATCCGTCACTTGTTGTCATCCTCTCTAACCAGCACCTCCACCCCAACCCGACCTTGCAGGCAGACAGTGTACATGTGTATTGTGAATAATGTGTATAGAAAATCAGCCAGGATTAAAAAGATACATCTTTCTGATGGGTGGAAATTCCACCACACAAATGTACTATAGACCCCCAGTCAGAGGGAGATAGAAGAGGACATTTGTATGCAAATCTGAGAAGTTGCAAAACAATAGGACAGTAATAGAAATGGATTTTAACTACCCCAATATTAACTGGATAGTTTTAGCGTAAAAGGAATTGAGGGAGCAGAATTCTTGAGGTGCATTCAGGACAACATTTTTGGCCAGTACGTAGCAAGTCCAACAAGAGAGGGCACAGTTTTGGACTTAGGTTTAGGAAATGAAGCTGGGCAGGTGGAAGGAGTGGCAGTGAGAGAGCATTTTGTGGTACTGATCATAATTCAGTCAGTTTTAAAATAATTATGGAAAAGGACAAGGATAGAACAGGAGTTAGAGTTCTCAATTGGGACAAGACCAATTTTACTAAGCTGAGAAGTGATTTAGTGAAAGTGCACTGGAAACAGCTACTTGAAGGTAAATCAGTGTCAGAGCAATGGGAGGCATTCAAAAAGGGAAGATTCAAGGGGTTCAGAGTAAACATGTTCCCACAAAGAAAAAGTATGGGATGGCCAAATCTGGAGCCCCATGGATGTCAAGGAGCTTACAGGGTAAGATGAGGCAGAAAAGGAAAACTTATGTCTGACACTCAACACTACAGAAAGATGAGTGGAGTAGAGAAAGTGGAGGAGTCAAATCAAAAAGAAAATTAGGAAAGCAAAGAGGGCATGAAAGAATATTGGCAAGCAAAATCAAGGTGAATCCAAAGATGTTTTATCAATATGTTAAGAGTAAGAGGATAACTAAAGAAAGAGTAAGGCCCATAAAAGACCAAAAAGGTAACCTATGTGTAGAGGCAGAAGATGATGTTGGTATGGTTCTTAATGAATACTTTGCATCTGTCTTCACAAAAGAGGGGGACAATGCAGATCTTGTAGTTAAGGAAGTACTGGATATGATAAACATAGGGAGAGAGGAAGTACTAATGGGATTAGCATCCTTGAAAGTTGATAAATCACCTGGGCCGGATGAAATGTACCCCAGGCTGTTAAAAGAAACCAGGGAGGAAATAGCGGAGGTTCTGTCCATCATTTTCCAGTCCTCACTGGATACAGGTGTGGTGCCGCAGGCTTGGAGAACTGCTAATGTTGTACCTCGGTTTAAAAAGAGAACGAAGGATAAACCAAATAATTACAAGCCAGTCAGTCTAACCTTAATAGTGGGCAAATTATTGGAATCTATTCTGAGAGGCAGGATAAACTGTCACTTAGAAAGGCACCGGTTAATCAAGGATAGTCAGCATGGATTTGTTAAGGGAAGATCTTGTTTGACCAACTTGATCGAATTTTTTGAAGAGGGAACAAGGTAGATAGATGATGGTTGTGCAGTTGATGTGGTCTACATGGATTTTAGAAAGGCTTTTGACAAGGCCCCACATGGCAGACTGGTTTAAAAATAAAAGCCCATGGATCCAGGGAAATGTAGCAAGGTGGATACAAAACTGGCTCAGTGGCAGGAAACAAAGGGTAATTGTTGATGTGTGCTTTTGCTACTGGAAGGCTGTTTCCAGTGGCATTCCACAGGGCTCAGTACTGGCTTCCCTGCTTTTTGTGGTAACGATTTGGACATAAATGTAAAGGAGCACGATCAAGAAGTTTGTAGATGACGCAAAAATTGGCCGCGTAGTTGGTAGCGAGGATAGCTGTAGACTGCAGGAAGATATCAATGAACTGGTCAGGTGGGCAAAAAAGTGGCAAATGGAATTCAACTCAGAAGTTGAATCGCTAATGGATTGGATAGCTAAGTTGAATAGCTAATTGGATAGCTAATGTTGTGCCTTTATTTAAGAAGGGCAGCAGGGATAAGCCAGAGAACTACAGGCCGGTGAGCCTTACATCAGTGGTGGGAAAGTTATTGGAAGGGATTCTGAGAGACAGGATTTATATGCATTTGGAAAGGCATGGTCTGATTAGGGATAGTCAGCATGGCTTTGTGTGTGGGAAATCAGGTCTCACGAATTTGATTGAGTTTTTCAAGGAGGTGACCAAGAGGATTGACGAGGGCAGGGCGATGGACGTTAGCAAGGCCTTTGACAAGGTCCCGCATGGTAGGCTGGTCCAGATGGTTCGAACACATGGGATTCAGGGTGAGCTAGCAAATTGGATACAAAATTGGCTTGGTGATAGGAGGCAGAGGGTGGTAGTGGAGGGTTGTTTTTCAGATTGGAGGCCGGTGACCAGTAGTATGCCGCAGGGTTCGGTGCTGGGCCCTCTGTTGTTTGTCATATATATTAATGACTTGGATGTGAATGTAGGAGGCATGATTAGTAAGTTTGCAGATGACACCAAAATTGGTGGTATAGTGGGCAGTGAAGAAATTTGTCTAAGGTTACAACAGGATATAGTTTTTTAGTTTTTAGTTTTAGAGATACAGCACTGAAACAGGCCCTTCGGCCCACCAAGTCTGTGCCGACCATCAACCACCCATTTATACCAATCCTACACTAATTCCATATTCCTACCACATCCCCTCCTGTCCCTATATTTCCCTACCACCTACCTATACTAGGGGCAATTGCTAATGGCCAATTTACCTATCAACCTGCAAGTCTTTGGCATGTGGGAGGAAACCGGAGCACCCGGAGGAAACCCACGCAGACACAGGGAGAACTTGCAAACTCCACACAGGCAGTACCCAGAATTGAACCCGGGTCGCTGGAGCTGTGAGGCTGCGGTGCTAACCACTGCGCCACTGTGCCGCCAATTGGGAAAGTGGGCAAGGGAGTAGCAAATGGAATTTAATGCAGACAAGTGTGAAGTGATGCATTTTGGGAAGTTAAACCAGGGCAGGACAGATACAATGAATGGCAGGGCCCTGGGGAGTGTTGTTGAGCAGAGAGACCTTGGGGTGCAAGTACCTGAAAGTGGCAACACAGGTAGACAGGGTGGTGAAGAAGGCATATGGCATGCTTGCCTTCATCGGCCGAGGCATTGAGTACAAGAGTTGGGATGTCATGTTACAGTTGTACATAACGTTGGTTAGGCCGCATTTGGAGTACTGTGTGCAGTTCTGGTCGCCGCACTACAGGAAAGATGTAATTAAGCTAGAGAGGGTGCAGAAAAGATTCACAAGGATATTTTGCCTGGTTTGGAGGGCTTGAGTTAGAAAGACAGATTGGATAGGCTGGGTCTGTTTTCCTTGGAGCAAAGGAGGCTCAGAGGGGACATGATAGAGGTATATAAAATTATGAGAGGCATAGATAGGGTAGATAGCCAGAGTCTGTTTCCCATGGTAGGGGTGACTAAAACTAGAGGGCATAGATCGAAGGTGAGAGGGAGGACGTTTAAAGGGGATCAAAGGGGTACATTTTTTACACAAAGAATAGTGGGTATCTGGAATGAGCTGCCTGAAGTGGTGGTGGAGGCAGGAACAGTAGCAACATTTAAGAGGCATCTGGACAGGTACTCGAATGAGCAAGGCATAGAGGGATATGGAATTAATGCAGGCAGGTGGGATTAGTATAGATAAGCATTATGGTCATGGACGTGGTGGGCTGAAGGGCCTGTTTCTATGCTGTACAACTTTATGACTCTAAGTGTAAGGTGATGTATTTGGGGAGGTCAATCAAGGCAAAGGAATATACCATTAATGCAAGAATACGGAGAGGCCTTGGACCGAATGTCCCACAGATCCCTGAAGGTAGCAGGACAGGTCGATAAGGTGGTTAAGAAGGCATATGGAATCCTTTCCTTTATTAGCTAAGGTATAGAATGGAAGAGCAGGGAGGTTATGCTGGAACTGTATAAGTCATTGGTTAGGCCACAACTTGTGGTTCTGGTCACCTCATTACAGAAAGGATGTAAATGCACTAGAGAGGGTACAGAGGGAGATTTACCAGGATGGTGCCAGGACTGGAAAATGCAGCCATGAGGAAAGATTGGATAGGCTGGGGTTGTTCTCCTTCGAACAGAGAAGGCTGAGGGGAGATTTGATTGAAAATGTACAGAATTGTGAAGGGTCTGGATACAGTGGATGGAAAGGGCCTATTTACCTTAGCAGAGAGGTCAGTGACTAGGGGGCATAGATTTAAAGTGATTGGTAGAAAGATTACAGGGGAGATGAGGAAAAATGTTTTCACCCAGAGGGCGGTGGGGGCCTGGAACTCACTGTCTGAAAGGTTAGTCGCGACAGAAACTCTCAACTCATTTAAACGGTACCTCAAGTGCCGTAATCTGCAAGGCTATGGACCAAATGCTGGAAGGTGGGATTAGGCTGGGTGACTCGTTTTCTGGCTGGTGCAGACACGATGGGCCAAGTGGCCTATTTCTGTGCTGTAAACTTTCTATGATTCTATCAAGATGCTCCCCAATTCCTCTTCTGTTTTATCAGATGAAAAATTAGAATTACTGTATTCTCCAGTAATTTGAATAAAACTACTTAATTAAACCTGCTTTTGTTTGTTTTTTTGGAATACCCTCCCTACACCTCTCCACCTCGCTTTCCTCCTTTAAGACACTCGTTAAAACCTACCTCTTATCGGACCTAATATCTCCTTTTGTGACTTGGTGTCATACTTTGTTTTATAATGCTACTGTGTGCCTTGGGACGTTTTATGTTAAAGGTGCTACATAAATATATTGTTGTTTCGACAGCAGAAAAGTCATTTTATGGTGCATTATTGAAGTTTGAGTGTTTTTTAAATTTATCCTCACTGAGAAATACACTATTTTCTGTTTCTTTGAATGCATTTTTCTGACATCAGTATAAGTCACCGTAAAAATTAAAAAACTTCCCCAACTGCAGGTTCTTCTACATGTTGCACCTAATGTGCATTAATATTGGTTAAATAAGTATGAAATTAAAGTTTCAACTCAAGGAAATATATGTTGCGAGTTCACTGCTTTTCTTAGGCATTGATTTGTTCCATTGATTTATGACTATTTTACGCTCACAGCAAATTTCAGCATAACCCGATGTTAGAAAAATAGGTGTGGGAATGGACATATTTTTGGATCTAACTTTTGGTTGCGCCCATGCAGGAAATTCCAGCCCCAAGTGTTTTGGGCGGATCTGCTCAGATAATGGTTCAGGTCTTTTCTAGTACCTGTGACAAGCACTGGAAGCACCAGTTTGTGACTTCAGAAAACAAAGTGCAATTTTTTGTTAAATGTTCTATTCAAGAATTGCTTTCTATACATGTTGAGTGAACTGCATTAAACATGATTCATGGAACAATTTTTGAAAAATCTTGACTGATACTGGAGATCAAAATTGATCACTGCAGCAAATTGTGAAACACAAACATCCTTCTTGCATCATTATTTTTAAAATCATCTTAATTGAAGCCTAGTTTAATTAATCTGTTGAACAAATAGCAGAATTATCAATCCTTCTTTAATTTCTTCCCCTCCCTCCAGGCAGCTCATATGAAGATTTTATTGCAAAAAATAAACTGAAAAAAAAAATGATAAAAATAGAACGTGATGCTCCAAGGGCAAGATGTTTTGGTATTTCAGAAATAAGAGGATTTAAATGCCAAATTGAAACTCACTGAGCAAGTTGTTAATATTTAAGTTTTAGGAGGAAAAGGAATCTTATATCTCTTGATGTCCTTGATTAATCAATGAAGGTACAGTGTTTTTTTGAGGGACAGCAACAATAAACAGAACCAAACAGGGTATGCAAACACTGCAACATTACTTCGGGAAACATATGGAGATATAGCAATAGCTCAGCTGTCAACAGAACCCAAAGTCAGCATATTTAATGAGACACACCATTGGTAAACAGAAGGCTCAACACAGTGTGGTTACATTGTGCATGTTGGCATGGCTAGGAATGTTCAATTACATGCCTACTACAGATTTATTCCAAAGCATTAATTTTGTGATTGTGTGTGCAAATTATTTTGACCCCTTTTCCTACACCAAAATCTATCCTTAGAGGTTCTATACCTAGACTTGAGCACATAATCTAGGCTGACACTGCCTGAGGTGCTGTATTTCGAATGAGATACTAACCCAAGACCCCTGTTTACCTGTTTAGGTGAACATAAAAGATCCCATTGACACATTTTTTGTGAAGAGCAAGGAGTTCTCCCGGTGTCCTCACCAACATTCTTCAACATTAACCAGTCCTTCTTTTCACTTCTTTGTGTGGGTCCTTGCTGTGCACAAATCTGGTTGCTACATTTGCCTAGAAAAGTCAGTGTCTACACTTCAAAAAGTATTTGACTGGCCATGAAGCACCTTGGAATGTCCTGAGGACGTCAAAAGTGCTATATAAATGCAAGTCTTTCTTTTTCTCATGTCATGAATGAGCCTCAGCCAATGTCAATCTATAACTGGTCACTGGGGATGACTCCTTCTGCTTCTCCCTATAGGAAAGTCTTTGCTGCCAATCCCTAGCATACAAAAATGAAACAAAGAAAAACATAGGTTAGTACTAAAACTTATTAATGTTGCCAACTATCTCCATAACCTTTTTGTATTTTTTTCCATATCGCTTTAACACAACAATGCACCAATATTCAAAAAGAGAACATTGATTTAAATAAAAAAAAGTAGCTATATTTGTGTCAAATAGAAATTCTGTGCCCTGCCAATGGGTAGCCACAAGAGGATTTCTCCACCCCCGATCCCGACAGTCATAAACAAAAATTCCTATAGATAAAAATTAGATGTAAAAAATAGGGATTGTTAATTTAAAATGCAAAAGTTGAGGCCAGGTCTTAAAATATTTTACTTGGTTGGGAAACAAAAATTCAAAAAAGGCTTACTCTGTTTTTTTGTACTACATGCGTGCTACACAAGAAAGCAAGAAGAGGCGTGCCAATAGCTGGTATCTTCAAAACACATGTCTCAATTTTAAAACTGTGAAACTTTGAACTATTATCAAGAGTGGTCAATAAAAAATTTCCAACATCCTGATTCTTGATGCACTTTGGCAATTCTGTTGACAATTTAGCCTCCACTTTTCACAATGGAGCAGCAAAGCCTTGGTACATAGAAAATCACGTTGCAAAGTTTATGCTATTGTGACGTACTACAAAGCAACCAACTAAGATATTCTCAAATTATTTTATAAAGTATTTATACAGACACACAATGACATAAAATCAAATTAAAACTAATAAGTGCCAACTGAATCCAAAGCCACTGAGTCAGATAGTTGGTATCATCAGCGTTCTCAAAATAAGTTGTTAAATTAAGCCCCCGTCTAAATGTTCTGATGGTTAAGATGGACATTAAATCCAAATGGAACTAACTGAAAAGTAGGGAGATCGCCACGGGAGTTGTGATCAACATTCCTCTTCAACCACAAAAAAAGCAGAGAGCTAACCTCATTGCTTTTTGTGGGATTCCTGTGCACAAAATATCTCTAACTAGATCTTAAAAATCTTACATCTGCATGGACTTCCTGACTGCATCACTTGACTTTCCTTTCATCTTTTTGTTACGCTTTTGGTGTATAAATTCCTCTGCCCACAGAAAGATCGTGTTTTACTGGTGAAAATTTGCCATGCTGTAATTACACAATTTAGTGGCTTGCTGCCAAAGTCAAATTTCTGTCTCCTTTCCAGTTCAGTTGCCATCTTGATTTCTGTTTATACACAAGAGAATTTGAAGGTAATTAGATCTCCCCAACACCTCCAAAAAAACAAAAATTCTATTTCAATATTGATAGACAACTCGACCCTTTTCTTGCCAAGCCCACAGCCTCCTCCATGCCTTTCTCTGACTGCTTCCCAGGATGGCAAAGGTCTTCTCCCTAGCCTTTTGCTGTTTCCATGATCTTCCCTCCACAGATTCTTCTCTGATGCTGCTGATTCCATTGGCATCATTCCTAATCCTTGCTGATTGCCGATTCTGCAGCCCATTATCAAATTCAATTAAACAAGGTTTATTGGTCTATGTAAAGAAACAAACTAGAAAGCTGAATTAAAGGTTTGGAGTACTGGGAATAATGGGGGAAGAGACAAAGTATTTGATTGGTCAGCATTTTCAGTAGTTACCACCATGCAGGACATCAGACCTCAGTCAATAACAATGAAAGAGGATCAGTAATTATATTCAGTACTTAATACAGATCAGTGATGAACCAAATGTCAAGTTTCACAAATGATGATAGAAAAGTTCTTGGCACCTTTTTTGAAAAAAACAATGTAATACAGACTTGCCAATCTCTACAGAGCCAAGCACACTGTTTTTAAAATTACTTCGCCCTGAGCAGAATCCACCACGCTGGATGACCATTTTATTCCCCACACTCTGGCAGAATCACAGACAAATTGAATAAGCCCTTTCTATTAGGTAGCAGTTCTGTAACCTTATTTAGGGAGAGGCAGATGGATGTTCCATTTTCCTGACCCACCACAGTAGGCTTAATGTCAAGTAACCGTATCTAATAGCAACCTGGGTGGTGACTATTAATAGGCAGCCCAAGATAGGGGACAGGAGCAGCTGCATAGTTCAGCATCCAACAGTTCAACCTCCAATCCATCCTCTATGACAAAATGCAATGTAATGAAAGGAAAGACAAGAAATAAAATGAACACTACTACTACATAATCAGAGCACTGGTACAGAACCCAAATTATAGAGAAATGAGAGATTAGTCATGAAATGGTCATGAAAGGGGATGGAAAATCTAGTACTTCTAGTATAAAATGCTTCCTGTTTTTAAAACAAGAATATATTATTTGGGGACTTAAAAAAAAATTCTTGCTGCCACATAAACCCTCAAGGGTTTCTTTCACTTCTGGGCATTTATCCAGCATCAAATGGAGGAAGTGACCTGGAGCAGCTCCACTGCAAATAGCAAGAAGCAATAAAAGGTAACTACTAAAAAAAGCACACTACGACCTGTGAAATCTACAACGACAACTTGCGGCACAGCTTGCAGAGGATTGCTCTCAGACCAACTTTTAATACACTTCTATGTTTGCAACGGAGCCTCCCCAGATTGCATGGAACACTTCCCATAACTGATGTCACCCAAACATCCTACCAAAGAGGCAAATCCTACTCAAAAGCCTCCAAGCTGCAAGAAAATGGAGGTTTAGTTTTAAAAAGGTCCAAGGAATGCACAGTGAATCGATTACTAAAAGAAAAAAAGCATGTCTCTTTACCCTTTAAAAAGGAAGAAATGTTAGAGATCGGTTGCAAGTTGGAGGACAGCAGTTGAAAAGCAAGGTTCTTTTTTTATTCGTTCATGGGATGTGGGCATTGCTGGCTAGGCAAGCATTTATTGCCCATCCCTAATTGCCCTCGAGAAAGTGGTGGTGAGCTGCCTTCTTGAACCGCTGCAGTCCATGTAGGGCAGGTACACCCACCGTGCTATTAGTAAAGGAGTTCCAGGATTTTGACCCAGCGACAGTGGAGGAACGGCGATATAGTTCCAAGTCAGTATGGTGTGGGGCTTGGAGGATAACTTGTTCCCATGCAACTGCTTCCCTTGTCCTTCTAGGTGGTAGAAGTCACAGGTTTGGAAGGTGCTGTCGTTACTGCAGTGCATCTTGTAGAGGGTACGCACTGCTGCCACTGTGTATTGGTGGTGGAGGGAGTGAATGATTGTGAATGGGGTGCCAATAAAGCGGGCTGTTTTGTCCTGGATGGTGTTGAGCTTCTTGAATGTTGTTGGAGCTGCACCCATCCAGGCAAGTGGAGACTATTCCATGACACTCCTGACTTGTGCCTTGTAGATGGTGGACAGGCATTGGGGAGTCAGGAAGTGAATTACTCGCTGCAGGATTCCTAGCCTCTGACCTACTCTTGTAGCCACGGTATTTATATGGCTACTCCAGTTCAGTTTCTGGTCAATGGTAACCCCCAGGATGTTGATAATGGGGGATTCAGTGACGGTAATGCCAATGAATGTCATGGTGAGATGGTTAGATTCTCTCTTGTTGGAGATGGTCATTGCCTCCCACATGTATAGCACGCATGTTACTTGCCACTTATCAGCCCAAGCCTGGATATTGTCCAGGTCTTGCTGCATTTCTACACAGACTGCTTCAGTATCTGAGGAGTCACGAATGGTGCTGAACATCGTGCAATCATCAGCGAACATCCCCACTTCTGACCTTATGATTGAAGGAAGGTCATTGATGAAGCAGCTGAAGATGGTTGGGCCAAGGACACTACCCTGAGGAACTCCTGCAGTGATGTCCTGGAACTGAGATGATTGACTTTCAACAACCACAACCATCTTCCTTTGTGCTAGGTACGACTTCAAGCAGCAGAGTGTTTTCCCTGATTCCCACTGACTTTAGTTTTGCTAGGGCTCCTTGATGCCATACTCAGTTATATGCTGCCTTGATGACAAGGGCAGTCACTCTCACCTCACCTCTGGAGTTTAGCTCTTTTGTCCATGTTTGGACCAAGGCTGTAATGAGGTCGGGAGCCGAGTGGCCAAACTGTGCATCACTGAGCAGTTTATTGATAAGCAAGCGCCGCTTAATAGCACTGTTGACAACATCGTCCATCATTTTCTTGATGATTGAGTGTAGATTGATAGAGCGGTAATTGGCTGGGTTGGATTTGTATAGCTTTTTGTGTACAGGACATATTTGGGCAATTTTCCACATTGCCGGGTAAATGCCAGTGTTGTAGTTGTATTGGAACAGCTTGGCTAGGGGCACAGCAAGTTCTGGAGCACAGCTCTTCAGTACTATTGCTGGAATGTTGTCAGGGCCCAAAGCCTTTGCATATCCAGTGCCTTCAGTCATTGTTTGATATCACGTGGAGTGAATCGAATTGGCTGAAGACTGGCATCTGTGATGCTGGGGACTTCAGGAGGCGGCCAAGATGGATCATCCACTCAGCACATCCGGGTGAAGATGATCATATTACTAAAAATAGCAAGCGAGATAAAATTAAGGATACATCAAGAGGAATAATACAGAAAAACAACAGGTGTAACAAGCCTAAGTGACCAAAAATTGATGTGTCATAATATACAATAGGAGTAGCAAAGACACAAGACTGGATTGTATCAGTAGTCCCAGAAAAGTCCAACATAGTTTAACAGAGGTCCCTAAGTATTAGTGAATCCTCATGTGAAGTACTGTGTTCAGTTATTATTGGATGCATGGAAAATGGATGCAGTAGAAATGATATAAACCAGCAGGGTTACCAGACCGATTCCTGGGATGGCAGGACTGACGTATGAGGAGAGATTGAGTTGGTTAGGATTATATTTCGCTGGAGTTCAGAAGAGTGAAGGGGGATCTCATAGAAACCTATAAAATTCTAACAGGACTTGACAGTGTAGATGCAGGAAGGATGTTCCCAATGGTGGGGGAGTCCAGAACTAGGGAGCATAGTCTAACAATATGGGGTAAACCTTTCAGGACTGAGATGAGGAGAAATTTCTTCACCCAGAGAGTGGTGAGCCTGTAGAATTCGCTACCACAGAAAGCAGTTGTGGCCAAAACATTGTATGTTTTCAAGGAGGAGTTAGATATAGCTCTTGGGGTGAAAGGGATCAAAGGATATGGAGAGAAAGCAGGAACAGGTTACCGAGTTGGATGATCAGCCATGATCATCACGAATGGTGGAGCAGGCTCAAAGGGCCGAATGGCCTACTCCTGCTCCTATTTTCTATGTTTCAATAAGAAATTTAGCAATATAAACAAACAGGAAGTTGGATGACAAACAGAACACAAGGGATTACAGCTAATGGATGTTGCTTTGATTGAAGTTTGGAAGTGGTGTGTCAGAGGGGACAGTGCTGACTTCCCTTTTGTTTATACATGACTTGGACACACCCAACATGCTGTCAAAGTTTGCTGATGCCACAAAAGTAGGGGTCAAGCAAAACATGAGGAGAGCAGCAAAAGACTTAAGGATAACAGTTGCAATTTAATGCAGAGAAGTGTGCATTCCCCAACATTCAATCATTGCACGTCTGAGTTGAAGCAGCAAATGTATTCCCCTCAACCCGAGAACTTGAAAGTTGCTTTGCTTTTGCCAAAAGCCTTTCAAATAAAACTGACAAATGAACGATTTTCAGCACATCTCAATTAAAGCAACAGCTTTTCTGTTCTGAAGTGCTCAGTCAGACAGGCCCGTGATTAACACAATATGATTAGCGGCAGAAAAGATTATTCAGGTGAATCCCTCAATGAAAAGGTTGAAAATTCAGTTAATAAACTTTTCTGTTCTGAACTATTTTTGGAAGTTTAGAAAAATTATTAAAAATGGGGACAAGTCAGAAACAATGAACCTTTGTTCGTGATTTTGATGTGTGTGAAAATGTGTGACTGTATCATTGGCAAACTCACTAATAGACTACAGGATAGAATTGTTTCCTACTTTCATTGTGCATAGAGAGATTATTCCAGGAAATTGTACATTTGTGATATTTCATTAATAGCATGATTGGCATGCCCTTAAATTCACTAAGACAGGAACAAAGAACAAAGAACAGTACAGCACAGGAACAGGCCATTCGGCCCTCCAAGCCTGCACCGATCTTGATGCCTGTCTAAACTAAAACCTTCTGCACTTCCAGGGACCGTATCCCTCTATTCCCATCCTATTAATGTATTTGTCAAGATGCCTCTTAAACGTCGCCATCATACCTGCTTCCACCACCTCCCCCGGCAACACGTTCCAGGCACTCACCACCCTCTGTGTCAAGAACTTGCCTCACACATCCCCTCTAAACTTTGCCCCTCGCACCTTAAACCTATGTCCCCTCGTAACTGACTCTTCCACCCTGGGAAAAAGCTTCTGACTATCCACTCTGTCCATGCCACTCATAACTTTGTAAGCCTCTATCACATCGGCCCTCCACCGCCATCGTTCCAGTGAAAACAATCCGAGTTTATCCAACCTCTCCTCATAGCTAATGCCCTCCAGACCAGGCAACATCCTGGTAAACCTCTTCTGTACCCTCTCCAAAGCCTCCACATCCTTCTGGTAGTGTGGCGACCAGAATTGCACGCAATATTCTAAGTGTGGCCTAACTAATGTTCTGTACAGCTGCAACATGACTTGCCAATTTTTATACTCTATGCCCCGACCGATGAAGGCAAGCATACCGTATGCCTCAACAACCTTATCCACCTGCGTTGCCACTTTCAGTGACCAGTGTACGCCCAGATCTCTCTGCCTGTCAATACTCCTAAGGGTTCTGCCATTTACTGTATACTTCCCACCTGCATTAGACCTTCCAAAATGCATTACCTCACATTTGTCCGGATTAAACTCCATCTGCCATTTCTCCGCCCAGGTCTCCAACCAATCTATATCCTGCTGTATCCTCTGACAATCCTCATCATTATCCGCAACTCCACCAACCTTTGTGTCGCCCGCAAACTTACTAATCAGACCAGCTACATTTTCCTCCAAATCATTTATATATACTACAAACAGCAAAGGTCCCAGCACTGATCCCTGCAGAACACCACTAGTCATCCATTCAGAAAAGCACAAGAGTCAGCCCAAGTGGCAACTTGGGACCTGCATAGAGCAGTTGTCACGTCAATCATATGCAGTGGCAGTAAAGGACCAGAGATACTGTCACAACCGCAGGCACACACGTACATCTGGAGAAGCTGTTCCTTCATGGCAGGTGGCCAATCAGCAAGATGAGAACTCATCAACTGCACAGACCACAGAACAACCATCAGCCCCAGAGGTCCACAGCACCCCAACAACAGAAATGGAACAGTTACCATGGCAACAAGTGACAAGGGAATGACACTCACCAGAGAAGGAAAATCAACCAGATGAACAACCAACGACAACGTGCACTGTTCAGAGACTGGCATGATATAATAACTGTGTGCAAAGCATGTGCACAGACTGGCAATAATGTTATCTTGGGCAACTCAGCGTAAATGATAATGCATGCAATTTTTTTTTATGAAAAGGGGGATGTTTGGTACAGAAATGCGATACTGCATCAATGTGCTTCCTGGCTTGCCGTAGTCATCTGACCTCTACCATCAGGGACTCTGACTGAAGGCTGCCATTACAAGCAATTTCAATAAAGACTCAGTACACACCAGACTGGTGCCCTGTGAGCACTAACAATCTGGCTCCCTAGACCCGGCAGAGGTGGGCTCACTTTTCGGCCTGTGGAAAGGGCCTCCCACCCAACAAAAATTCCGGCCATGGACAAAAATTGCTGATTGTGAAAGAGGTGAGGGGGATACTAAAGGCACAAAAGGGGCTGTGAGCATTTTTGCAAGGAAGCTGATAAGTAGGACCACATTAGTAGGGTAAATTCCAATAATCCTAAAGGAGCCAATTGTAGTTTAACATCATTCTCCTGGCCACCTCACCATAACGTTGCTAAATCTTGCTTCCCCTCCCCAAAACCACCAGATTCTACACCCCCAAAAATAGTACCAATACCCCAAACCTGTTGCGCTGAACCCAGCTCAGACTTCTAACCCCATCTCCAAAATACCCCCACCTCCTGTGCTAGACCTCATTACCTGCCCTTCCTGATCTTGGGACCATCCCTTCTCTGATCCTAGGACTTCCCTCCCTTCTTCCTCCAGATTGCAAGAACCTGATCCACGCATTCCCAGAAACTCCTTTATTCAGTGTTCCTGGGGCTCAGTGCAATGCTCCTGCCTGGGACTCCTCAAAGCATCACGAAACAGATACCTGCCCCAGTACTACCAGACCTTAAGCCGCGTACAATTGGCATAAAATATTGCATTTAGAACATACTTCCTGTTCACAAATCATCTTCCCGAGTCATGATTTTCAGACACACCTTTTAATGTCATTATTTAACATTTAAAAATTGGTAAGTAAACATACATAATGGCAAGAGTCTAGCTTTAAACATTTCATAGTTTGTTGATGAAACAATTTTGACAGTGCTGACATATAGGTTAACTGACAGATGTGGCACCTTAGAAATATTAACAAAGGAATGTCAGGAATTGTGACATGTATATAGGGAAAAGTATGGTTCATGTGCACAGGAAATTTCCCCTATATGCAGGATTTTAAATGAACAAAACCCAACACAAATGTTGATACTTGATGCTGAAAATGGAAAAGTGTTTATTTCTCTGCTAAAATCCTTTATTTTGAGAGAGACAGAATTCTCCAAGAAAAAAAACTCAGTTCAATTAAAACCTGAAAATAGTTTCAATGTTACTTAAAAAAAGATCCCTATCAAAATCTCAACATGCCTACAGCACCTGAAGAGTAGGAACATGTGACCTCAATGCTAAAATGTTACATTTTAACAGACATTCAACTGTGTTTGGGAAGACAACACATTTGATATTAAGCCAACATTTTTATACTGCTGTGTCTTGAATATTTTTAAAGCCTCAGGAATATACTCTGAGTGTGTGCCTAGTTCTACACCATTGGTGTATGTTACGACCGATGCGGGAGGAGTGCGCTGTTTATTCTAGTTCCACTTCTCCACAGGTCACAACATATATTTAAATCCTTTCCCACTTACGGATACGGTCAATCATAGACTCTATTTTTATCCCAGAATAAAACACACCAACCAGGTTTCTTTAATAAAAGAACAAAATGGTCAGTTTATTATAAAGCAAGTCTTAACCAGTAATGAAGTAAAGCATAAACATACAAATTGAATTATTAAAGTTCCCTTACCTTAGCCCCTCACACTCACACATACACAGACGTACACATACACCAGTTAACCGGAAAAATAAAGGGATTTGCGTTTTAGAGCTCCATGACAAAAAAAAAGACGGGTTAAATACTCGCTAATTCTTGAAGATATGGAAATATGTCCTTTGGTTTGGCGTCCCAAATGCATATAGACAGCTGTCACTGGGATCTTCCTGGAACAGTTCCTTTCAGACGACGTTGAAGATCAGTTTGGGTAAGCTTCCAGGAAATGCAGCAATAGAGGTTTCAGACACAGGCCTTACAGGAGACGTGCAGCAACAGTTTAGACTGCTTCTTACACTTGCTTCTTAGCTTCTCGAGAAATGGAAAACTGGCAGTTTTCTTTTTCCAAAGAGCTGCAACAGACTGAGTTGGGGTGGTTTGTTTGTGATGAAATATAGGTATAATAGGCTTAATTAAGTAGAACTTAGAAATAGATAAAATATTATGCCTTTTAGAGTTAGGGATTGAATGGATGGGTCAGTTTTTAAGAACTCACTTTAAGAAGTAGAATTAAAAAATTTCATGGTCCCTGTTATGAACCAGAAACAAGTTGGGCAATCTATTTGTGTCTCTGTTGTCAGGGGCTTGGAAGATGAAAACACACATTGAAATATCCTGTCAGTAAGACATAGCAATAAACTTCATTGGTTTGTGCAGACAGGTCGGCTCCGGAGGTTGCTTTGGGGTGCCATGGAAAGGGCAATTATAGATAATGAAACAATAAATGGAATGGACTAACAGGAACAAGAGGTTATGTTAACACAATTATAAACATTTTGACCAGATAAATGCTCACAACTTCAAAGTCCAGTAAAACATTAAGTTTAGAGATACAGCACTGAAACATGCCCTTCGGCCCACCGAGTCTGTGCCGACCATCAACCACCCATTTATACTAATCCTACACTGATCCCATATTACTACCACATCCCCACCTGTCCCTATATTTCCCTACCACCTACCTATACTAGGGGCAATTTATAATGGCCAATTAACCTATCAACCTGCAAGTCTTTGGCATGTGGGAGGAAACCGGAGCACCAGGAGAAAACCCACGCAGACACAGGGAGAACTTGCAAACTCCACACAGGCAGTACCCAGAATTGAACCCAGGTCGCTGGAGCTGTGAGGCTGCGGTGCTAACCACTGCGCCACTGTGGCGATGGTAATTAAAGATATGGATTTTTGAAGGAAGACACACACACACGTCACTTCCATATGCAAGAAGTCAGATGACACTTTAGAAACAGTAAAAACATGAGATGTTTTAGAGCAATGATTAGAAGTGTTGTATCCTTAAACAATGCTTCTCAACTAAGGGGAATTTAAGGTAAAAAGTTTACTTTAAATTTTGATGGATATTCTAAGGTATTTTTGCTGTAACATTGCAAGGTTAAACTTTTGGATTCTATGTTAGAAATAAGATGTATGACATCTTTTAGTAATATTTGATATACTTATTCACTTAAAAGTGAATTAGAAGTACATTAAATTCTTTAATAAATCTATAAAAGTTAATAAATTGTCTCATATAGCATTCTGTATACAACTACAAAGAACCCCCTCTCTGTGTCTCTAAGTGGAGAGATATGTAATGAAGAGATATCCCAGACCCTTACAATATCTGGGATATTTATGACAGCCATAATTATTAAAATAGGTTATCCGAAACATGGTAATATTCTCTGTTGATATTCCTTCTTTGAGGGAAAGCTAGTACAATTCTTTGGATCCAAATAAGTGTTTGAGAATTTGTCTGCTTGGAACTTGATTAAAGGAGATTCATAGGGATGTACTCCTGATTTGGTTTAATCTCTATAAGGGGTTAAAGTCATACATCACTTCAGTTCTTCTGGGCAAGTTTTCTCCAACTCCTTTTCAAACCACTGTTCACCCACAACTGCCTTTTGTAACAATTCAAAGTGAAACCAAAAACATTCCAGAAGTCAAGCCTCCTGACCTCTAACTTCTCTGTAAACATCTTCCCCAAGTCAAATACAACCCCTGCTGGGTAATTATTTGAAGACAGGTGCCTTCCAATAACTGTTTACAATTCAAACCTCTCGGTGTCCATTGTAAAAAAAAAAGGCGTCCATGGATTCCTTTTCAGTTTTAAAACACAAATTGTCAAAATTTAACAAAAAGTGGAAGCACTCGTAACATGTATTACAGAAGCAAATGGTCACTTCCTTAGACTTGCACATTTAAAGTTAAGGACACAAAATTAATTACAAATTGCAAGCCATGTTACAAAATTGCAACTCTTAACTTATGTCATCTTAACATGACGAGAACTATTAAACACATATCCAGCGAAGGGAAACTGAGAATTTTTAAAAGTGCTTGCTCTACTAAAATATTATAGCATGCAACAAATAAATCCAACCAAATTTGATTTTAAGCAGACTTTAAAAGGCAAGTCTGCTCATAAAATATCAGCTCTGCTAGATATAACCAAGTAGCATTTCAGTTTTCCTCCATGTCCTGGCCAAGTAAAATGAATCAACAGTGCACTAACATAGACTGTCTGAACTGCTGCCAATGCATTAGTCATGAAACGCTTTACAATCAAGAATACTAGAACCCTTTTCGTGCTAACCAGTACACAACAGAATTTCACTAAATAAAACTCAAATGCCTGAAATGTTTAGAGAATAAAAGAGTTAACAGAGTAGTGAACAAGACTGACGGGAATTTATTTTTAAATTCTAAACAGTTTCTACGGATACACCTACAAGTTAAACAAAGTAACCACTGATTTTTAAAAAATGCTCCCAGTATGTAACGCAGACGCAAGATAGCAGGGTTTCATAGATGCCCCCCAACCCATAAGAGTAGGTTGGGCTCTTTAGCCCTGGTTGCAGCCCACCTACGGGAATGTATTCCAAAGATAAAAACTGAGGAAAGCAATAAGAATCCATTTCAGCTACCCTTTCCTAGTAAATGGTTCAAGGATCTCATGCGTATATAGATGAACAGATGGTTGCCCCCGTAGTGGTTTCTTCCTTCCTTTTCCCTGACAATTGTTTCAACATTCATTTATATTTCAGCATGCTTAAGGGTACGGCTATAATTATTCTTATTCAGTCATCTTGCCACATACAATCAAAACACAGGTATTCAAAAATTGAAAATTAGAAGGGCTCACCTTTACAAAATGCATTTATATTTTCATAAGCTATGGGAACTATTTTGATACTTAGTTTCTGCTATTACCAAAAGGTGGTGAGATCAGAAGTTCTTACTATCTTCATTTAACAAAAAAGAAATGCCTGCAAGAGTGTAAATCCTGTACCTCAGGGAATTTTGATGACACCACAAACCAAACAAAAGCTGCTGCAATCATCCAACCCTTGTCTGTTGCAGCTGTGAACACATCCCCAATGCTTCAAAATTATACCAGTCTTCATTTCTGTTTCACCATTACTGGCACTAAGCATCATCATTTTGTCTAAAGCTTTGTTTGTTAAATCTATGCTTCATCATATGAACTGGCATTTCACAGCATTATCACTTTAAATCAGGGTCAACTAGCAGTAATGGTCTGGTGTAGCAAGGACATCAAAAGCCTTGATCAATTCACACATCCCAGCAAGGTTATATTTACCCTCAAACAATTTTAAATTTGCTGCAAAATGCAGAGCACAATGGGGTTTTACCAAAGAGTGAAAATACTCTTAAATATATGACATTAGGATGTAATAAGCTCACCCTCATCTTTGTCAGATGTGTGCCTAAAGTAAGTTACATGTTATACATGCACTACTGATTCATAAAATATGCAAATATGAATTCTCCTGATGGATCAGTGGACAAAATGTACCATGTGACATGGCACAGAGGCATTCAGACCAATAAGGCCCCAAGTTTGATTTTGCTTTTGCTGAGGCAATGTGTTATAGACTCCAGCACCCTAGAACTAGGGAGAAGAAAAGATTAGCAAGGGTTCTCAGTCCTAACTGCTAGCCAGTGGCCTCTGCTGGAAAAAATGCATATATTCAGATGACAGGATCAGGGTGAATATACTCTACAGTCAATCTGCCAATACTCACTGGCAAGATATAAAAACACAAAAGTGGTTACCTGAGCAAAATATTACAGTACTACCCATACCCTAGCATGAGTCATGACCATCGGAGACAAAAAAAAATGCTCAAGAGAACAGCCTGGCAAGATAGAAATGAGATTAGTCTCAGAGTTGAATGTGCTATTCTAAATTGTGACCAATTTTGTACATTTCTGTTCAGACAGCTGAGGTAGCTGAACAGGTAGATACTGAAAATATGAATATGCAAGGCTGGATAACCAAGTGACCTTGATGAAAGTCATGTGAAAGCTAGCTACCACACCCTCCCAGCTGAAGGAGATTTAATGTAGATGATTGGACAAAGAAGGAGCAAACAAAAAGAGGGAAAAGCATTCATGGAAAAGGGTAAATAAAACTGGTAGCAACAGCACAAACACACTTTATTTTGTTCAAAGGGAAGACTATGCTGCTGATTTTTAGACTTTTAAATGTAACCAAATCAGCTTCCAAAAAAAGCTCATCTCGCTGACAGCTCAGCTGTCAGATTTGGTTGAAATCAAAACACCATTGTGTGCAAATTTCACCAGTTATTTTAGTAGGAACAGTCAGAAAGCCCACAACTCTTCGCCTTTTCCACAAAAAACAGAAGTAAATATTAAAATGTATATTTGAAGGGATCCACTCTTGAGCAAATCATTGTAAACATAGAATTCCAGGATGCAGGGATTCTAAAAATTAAAGGACTCATTCATTAATCTCACCTATAAAATTGTAGCTACACAAACCATGCTTGGAACAGCTCATCATTAAAGCCATATATTGATGTCATACATGGACCTATATCTGATAAATGATCATTTACTAAGAAAATACATTAGATTCTTACCCACAAGAAAATAAATTAAGCATGGAATTTATTTTCCATTTCTATAAAGTAATAAAGAAAGCTTGACTGATTAAAAAGGTCTCAATTTTGAGTCCATAACAGAAAAATGCAGAAGCATATTTGGCCAGATTTTCAAAAGGCCTAAACTAGCATCAAATGCAAAACATATAACACAACAAGCTTAACGAAATCAACACTAGGCCTTTCTCAGAAATGTGAGCACCACCCTTTCTATCTAAGCCTAGAAGACATCCCCTATTTAAAGGGGCACGAGTTTATGAAAAAATTCACATGATCTTTCATAACACAAATGGTATTGAGATGCAGCACTCCATCTTTTGCATGACAAAAGAAAGATGCATTGCTCTTCTCCCCCACTCTTCAACAAACAGTATTCTTTATGTCACTGTATTTAGGACTGCTAACTTCTACCATCTTACTCCAAAAATAACATCTGACCCATGCCCCCATCCTCATAACTACACACCATGTCCTGCCAGGCTGCTACATAAATTATTATGGTAATTGTCTACCGAGTTCTCCATGCCCTGTAGATTTTTTAAAAATGCATCAAGATCTCCAAATAGTTCAGTGCTAAATATAACCTATTATAGAACTGAGCTATTAAAACTAGAAAGATCCCAATTGCCAGTCTATGATGAGTTTAGCATGTTACAGTGGGGTGCTATAACTAACCTCAGGTGATCCCAAGTGAGGGAAATAGGGGAGGGTGTCTTCTGATCACTATCGTGACACTCTTGAACCTTCAGACAAGGCTGGAACTGGAGTCAGCTGCAATAGCTGTCATGATGCAATACCATCTAGACTGGCATATGAAGAATGGTCACATGAGCAAATTACTAATGGGTAGCTGACATTTGTGGAATGGTATACCAGCACAATTGAACACTTTTGGTAAAGGTCAGGATAAAAATCAGTGGTAGTGAAATAAATATGTTAAAGCATTTGATTCTGTCTACATTTTAACATCCTTCCATAAGATTATTAAAGATAGCAAGATTAGTTTAACAGCATCACCCACAGCCTAAAAATATTATATATATATAAAAATGTATTTAAAAAGTGATTAGTGTAACATTTAACATCTGGCAAATTATCCCTCAGTTCACAGGCACCTTTTCTTGGTATTTCATATATAGACCATTTCCATTTACAGAAAACATTCATTCATAAAGTGACAGATTAGAGGAATTAAATTAGGAATGTCGTATCTGATCCCCGTAAAACAAGATTAAGTCTCCATTATTAATCTCACGCATTTAAAAAGATTCCAACACGCAATTTCGGATTAAAATAAAGCGGATATCACTTACGAGATATAAGCAGGGTAAGCGAATCCAATCAAATTGCAAAGTAAAGATGCTGCATAGCCGATCACAAGGTAAACGGAAATGACTACAAAGAAAGCTGTTAAAAAAAATAAAACACTATAATACAAGGCACATTAACGATCTGTTCCGCATACCAGTCAAGCAATTTAGAAAAAGGGCGGAAACCCGTTCTTTTTGATAGATGTCGTTTAACTGTGTGGAATTACCATAGCAAATATCTTTATTACTTTTAAAATTTGACTAATTCATTGTGTAAGAGACAAGTTTTGACAGTGATATTGTACTTTGGCAGGTAAAGGTGAATGTTGGCATCCACTGGACATAGAAGTATTAATATGAAATGGCCACCTCACCCTCAAATTACGCCAAAATTCTGACACGGCAAGAGGTCTCGTTTATAAATATAAATACAATTTATGAACTTACAACCGTGCAAACTGCTGTAAATTTAGTTATACCTCTGTCTGACACATTGATATCAAGTTACAGAAATCAGCAACATGCAAAGCTCAACAACAACCGTACACCAATTCTATGGAGGTGACGGTGCTTTTGAGTTGAAAAGACCCACTCCAGCTTGAGCAGGAGATATAGCTGCCATCCTGTGGCATCACATTGAATTAGCAGTAAGATAGATAGATTGCCATTTACGAGTTGGAAGTGCTGGCAGTGATCGCGTGCCCCGGGCTGTCCACACCCAGCGCAGACTCACCCAGCGCAATGTAACGTCTATTCACTCCAGTCACGCTCTCAATTTTCCCGAAGATATCAGCTAGTAGGTTCTTCTCCTTGAGGAACTTGTCCAGACGCTGCATAAACGACTCCGCCATGACTTGTATTTACTAGCTCGTTCCAGTGTTGCACTCTCGAACGCTCCTTACTCCAATATCTGCAGCGGCCCGGAAGGGAGGGGCACGAGGCGCCAGGCTCCGAGCCGCCCTTCCGAACACGTCACAGCGCCTGCGTCACAATGCTCACGACCTTCCCCAGCACGGCAGTAGTTTGTGAAAGGAGCTGCAAGGTAGAGATCATCAGCCGTATCTACCTGTATCTTTTCACAATCTGTTATTCTAGCTGCACCAGCTCATGTCTGTGTCGTTTTAATGACACTTTTTGTGTCAACTTTTTTGTCCCCATTATAAATTTCCTGTGATCATATTAATAATTTTGCTGCTGTAAACGTGTCACGCTTGTAATTACAGTGCTTCTAGGCCCAGCTTGTGGCTTTCTTCACATAGCCTCTCCCAAGCATATCCGAACTTACATCTACCATTTTGTTTCACTCGCGGGTAAGTTTTAGGTTCATCTTCGAAGTAGTCAGCCGATCTGTCAACATTGTGGAGACAACAGTCAATTTACATGTAATTCAGGGCAAGAAACAACTTTTTTCCTTTAACTCCACTCAGAGCTTCCAGTTAAAGGGATTGCTCTGGAAATCCACATGTGTCCTATCTCTATTTGTAGTGAAAGTTGAACACTCTTCAGTCCTACTCAGGTACAATTACCTGGATTACTTCTCACCACACTTTAAGAATAAAAACTTTTGAAAGGCAGAAAGTGGAAAAAGAACACGATAAGGAGGAACGAAAGAAGATCACAATTTCAGCATGAATGACCTGCAAATCCTCCCTAATGCAGTAGAACACAGGAGAGACAGATTGCTGGATCTCCCAGAGGAGATATTTTCCAAACCAGGGCAGATAAGGTAACACATTAGCCCCAATTATCTTTCCTTACTAGGGTTCCCTGGGCACCATAATATTCTTCATCCTCAAAAATTAACAGCTGCACAACTAACCCAACACACTGCACTCTGATTAAGGAGAGCAATAATTTGGGATTTTACTGTATATATCACCATTTGACTGCTGGCGTTGTGAACCTATCACAACCTCTGCATCACCAACTCGTTCTTTCATACTAAACACTCTCACCAGGTTTCATGGAAGCACCCAAGATCATGTTGTTGGCAGCAGCTGGACCTCATCGTCACAAGGCGAGCCTCGATAAACAGTGTCCAAATCACACGCAGCTTCCACAGTGCGGACTGCGACACTGACCACTCCCTGGTATGCAGCAAAGTTCGACTCAAACCAAAGAAGCTACATCACTCCAAGCGGAAGGGTCACTCGCGCATCAATACTGACAGAATTTCTTGTCCACAGCTGTTACATAAGTTTCTAAATTCACTTGAAAAAGCCCTTCAAAACACTCCAACAGGGGATGCAGAGACCTAGTGGGTCCACATCAGAGATGCCATCTATGACTCAGTAATGACCATCTTTAGCAAATGTGAGAGGCAGAATGCAGACTGGTTTCAAACACACTTTGAAGAGCTGGAACCTGTCATAGCCGCTAAGCGCATTGCACTGTTGAACTACAAGAAAGCCCCCAGCGAGTTAACATCCGTAGCACTTAAAGTAGCCAGAAGCGCTGCACAAAGAACAGCCAGGCGCTGTGCAAATGACTACTGGCAACATCTATGCAGTCGTATTCAGCTGGCCTCCAACACCGGAAACATCAGAGGAATGTATGATGGCATTAAGAGAGCTTTTGGGCCAACCATCAAGAAGATGGCTCCCCTCAAGTCTAAATCAGGGGACACGATCACTGACCAACTCAAGCAAATGGACTGCTGGGTGGAGCACTACCTAGAACTGTACTCCAGGGAAAATGTTGTCACTGAGACCACCCTCAATGCAGCCCAGTCTCTGCCAGTCATGGATGAGCTGGATGAACAGCCAACAAAATCAGAACTCAGTGAAGCCATTGATTCTCCAGCCAGTGGAAAAGCCCCTGGGAAGGACGGCATTACTCCTGAAATAATCAAGAGTGCCAAGCCTGCTATACTCTCAGCACTCCATGAACTGCTTTGCCTGTGCTGGGATGAGGGAGCAGTACCACAGGACATGTACGATGACAATATCATCACCCTCCATAAGAACAAGGGTGACTGGAACAACTACCTTGGAATCTCCCTGCTCAGCATAGTGGGGAAAGTCTTCACTCGAGTCGTTTTAAACAGGCTCCAGAAGCTGGCTGAGCGTGTCTACCCTGAGGCACAGTGAGGCTTTTGAGCAGAGAGATCCACCATGCTGCGAACAACAGATGCCCCTCTACATTGCTTTCATTGATCTCACCAAAGCCTTTGACCTCGTCAGCAGACGTGGTCTCTTCAGACTACTAGCAAAGATCAGATGTCCACCAAAGCTACTAAGTATCATCACCTCATTCCATGACCATATGAAAGGCACAATTCAGCATAGCGGTGCCTCATCAGGCCCCTTTCCTATCCTGAGTGGCATGAAACAGGGCTGTGTTCTCGCACCTACACTGTTTGGGATCTTCTTCTCACTGCTGCTCTCACACGCGTTCAAGTCTTAAGAAGGAATTTTCCTCCACACAAGATCAGATGGCAGGTTGTTCAACCTTGCCCTTCTAAGAGCGAAGACCAAAGTACGGAAGGTCCTCATCAGGGAACTCCTCTTTGCTGGCGATGCTGCATTAACATCTCACACAGAAGGGTGTCAGCAGAGACCCAGCAACAGCATTGCGGCTGCCTGCAACGAATTTGGCCGAACCATCAGCCTCAAGAAAACGAACATCATGGGACAGGACGTCAAAAATGCTCCATCCATCAATATCGCGACCACGCTCTGGAAGTAGTTCAAGAGTTCACCTACCTAGGCTCAACTATCACCAGTAACCTGTCTCTCGATGCAGGAATCAACAAGCGCTTGGGAAAGGCGTCCGCTGCTATGTCCAGACTGGCCAAGAGAGTATGGGAAAATGGCGCACTGACATGGAACACAAAAGTCCTAGTGTCTCAAGCCTGTGTCCTCAGTACCTTGCTCTACGGCAGCGAGGCCTGGACAACGTATGTCAGCCAAGAGCGACGTCTCAATTCATTCCATCTTCGCTGCCTCCGGCGGACAGCCATAAAGGCGGGGCTAAAGAGTGGCGAGTCGAAGAGACTTAGCTGTTGTCAGAAAAAAAAACAGAAGAGCAAGGAGAGAGCCAACTGTGTAACAGCCCCGACAACCAATTTTATCTGCAGCGCCTGTGGAAGAGTCTGTCACTCTAGAATTGGCCTTTATAGCCATTCCAGGCGCTGCTTTACAAACCACTGACCACCTCCAGGCGCTTACCCATTATCTCTCAAGACAAGGAGGCGAAAGAAGAAGATCACCACTTGCCTGAACAACAAGTACTTACGTACACAATTTTAAAATCCTTTCCTCCATTATAACAGGTTGCTTAGATATTTTCTACAGGTGCCAATGAGAGGCCAGATTAGTGAAGCAACATCAAGGTGAGTGAATTCTTGTTAGGATTTATTGACAGGTCATATATTAGCAGTTAAAGTGTGGGTACTATTAATTTGCCAGTTTCCATAAGTCTAGAAAGTTTCTTTCAGACTTCAGTCATAATCTACAAATATTGCTTTCACCACCACCCAAGCTCCTGATCAAAGGGTATTCCTCAGCTCCAAAGAGGGCAACCCATCTTCAAATGCTATCTCCTACCCACCCAGAAAACAGATGGTCATTCCATGGAAGAATATATCATGGACTTCAAGAAATGGTACAAAAAGGTTGACAAAATTCATCTTGTGGATCCCTGGATCAGTGCTCACATTCAAGTTACTGATTGTGCTAAGGTGGCTCATATGGGCAAGCAACTGGTACTACAGACATGCGGTTCTTAGGGAAGGAGATTCTGTTGGATCAGATGTTTGCTGCCTTAAAAATAATCCTGGGGAAACAGTCATTCTTTTCAGCTTTGATGGATCAAATGAATATTCCTCTGTGACATGAAGATAAAAGACTCAATACTGGATCGCCTGCTTTTTGTGGTATATAGTAATGATTTGGACGTAAATGTAAGGGGCATGATGACAAGTTTGCAGATGACAAAGATTAGCCATGTGGTAGATAGCGAAGAGGATAGCTGTAAGCTACAGGAAGCTATTGATGGTCTGGTCAGATGGGCAGAAAAGTGGCAAGTGGAATGCAACCCAGAGAAGTGTGAGGTGATGCATTTGGGGAGATCAAACAAGGCAAAGGAATGCATTATTAATGGGAAAATACTGAGAAGTGTAGAGGAAGTGAGAGACTTTGGAGTGAATATCCACAGATCCCTGAAGGTAGCAGGACCGGTTGATAAGGTGATTTAGAAGGCATATGGAATCCTTTCCTTTATTAGCTAAGGTGTAGAATATAAAAGCAGGGAGGTTATGCTGGAACTGTATAACTCATTGATTAGGCCACAACTTGAGTACTGCATGCAGTTCAGGTGACCTCGTTACAGAAAGGATGTAATTGCACTGGAGAGGGTATAGAGGAGATTTATGAGTATGTTGCCAGGACAAATGCAGCTATGAGAAAAGATTGGATAGGCTGGGGTTGTTCTCCTTGGAACAGAGAAGGCTGAGGGGAGATCTGATTGAAATGTACAAAATATTGAGGGGCCTGGATAGAGTAGAGATGAAGGTTCTATTCACCTTAGCAGAGAGGCAATGACTAGGGCACATAGATTTAAAGTGATTGGTAGAAAAATTAGAGGGGAGTTGAGGAAACATTTTTTCACCCAGAGGGTGGTGGGGGTCTGGAACTCACTGCCTGAAAGGGTAGTTGAGGCAGAAACCCTCAACTCATTCAACAGGAGTCTGGATATGCACCTCAAGTGCCGTAATCTGCAGGGCTACGACCAAATGCTGGAAGGTGGGATTAGAATAAGTGGATCATTTTTCGGCTGGTGCAGACATGTTGGGCCAAGTGGCCTCTTTCTGTGCCTTAAACTGTCTATGATCCTATGATCCTATAAAAGCACAAATAAAACTTGACATTGAGCACAATAAGGCAATTATTTTTGGGAAATCAGTTGATCTGCAGTTTACCTAATCAGGCAATTATTGCATCCGTTAACAAAACCTGATGTTTCTCATCAGAGTGTTAGACAAATATCAATGGCATCAGGTGATAGGATAAGAGAGAAAAAAATAAATTGTCTTCAAGTTACATTGACAATTTGCTCATTCTACTTGTAAACAGTTAAAAATCCTGCTAAAAGAGGCAGGTGTAGCTGGTGAGAAGTTAGTGAGGCTAATACAAAGGATTAGTGAGAATTGGGAAATCTCAGGAGTATCAGGATGCCACCACATCCTATTATAAGCCTTCCATTAGCATGTGACTTTAACAAGGTAGTTGCCATGGATCTAAAGGTATGGGACAAAGACAGAGATATTTATACCCTACATTTTATTGACATGACTATCAGATTTAAAATTTTTACACTAATATATAGTAAGGGCAAGAAGGTTATGGAGAAATGGATAGGTAGTGGACTTGGAACACCAACAAAGTTTCTGACTGATAATGGAGGTGAATTTGCTAATGACAAGTTCCGAGATAAGTGTGAAAACATGAATATCATGATCATGAATACAGCAGCTGAGTTCTTTTTAACAATGGTCTTTGTGAAAGGAATCATGCTGTGATAGATGAAATGGTGCATAAAACTTTAGTTGATCAACTAAACTGTAATTTGACAATTGCCTATGCAAAGAATTATCTCCTGATGGTTGGAGGGTATAGTCCTTGACAGCTAGTCTATGGACAAAATCTCTAGTTGCCTTCTGTTCATTTTAATATTCCTCCTGCTCTAGAAGGTACGACAATTAGTTCCCTTTTTTCCTGAACATTTGAATGCTTTACATGCAGGGAGACCAGCTTTTATCAAGGTTGAGATCTCAGAGAATATTTATGGAGAACTGAGGCATTTTTGTATTGGACCATCTGAGGCAGAATTCAATTTAAGAGATTTAGTATACTATAAATGAAAGGGTCATAGGGAATGGAAAGGTAATAGGTTGCGATGGTAAGGCAGTACTTATCAAACATGGCAATCAGTGATTAATTAGGATTAATTACAAAATCTTGGATGCTGAGCAGCTGATAGAGGTAATCGAGACACTGTGTACCTCAAAGGCTCAAGTGTTTTGTGATGAGGGTCCTGAGGAACAGAATGCTATAGATCAAGGGCTGGATGGTGGTAATGTGAGTGCTCATGACACACAAAACAGAGCTATCGTATCCACAGGCCAATTACCCAGAGTGGATAATTGGGTGAGATATATTCCATGGGCCTGTTATGACCAGGTGAGAAAGGTGTCCAGGGGTCTGTTACTATTTTCACCTGGTCTTATTGTAACAGGGTTTAATTTTTAAACACACTGTGTTTTGAGCTCCCCCCTTTTGTGAATCCTCATTCACAACTTTCCAATTATAAGGCAAAGAAACCAACACACCAGGTTTTCTCAGGTTTAAAGGAGAAAGATGAAATTTATTAAACCTTAAGCTTAAACTCTAATACGATTCACGCCTACTGATATACGACGTGCCCACGCTAGCATGCACAGGCGATATACACATGCAGATAGGGACAGAAAAGAGAAGGAGAAAGTATAGTAGAGAGAGGTTTGAGGCAACATCAGAAGAGTCTTTTGTTTACTGTGCTTCGAACTCACTTGATTGTAGGCGGTCTTGATGTTCGACGGGGCCCAATGTTCATTTTAAAACTTGTTCATGTAGGAGACTTTTCTCTCTCTCAGGTTCACATGTTTTCACAAGATTCAGTTCTGTGGGAAAGAGCTGGATGCAGGCAGACAGGTGAGGAGGTAATTCTTGCTTCAGTTCCAGAAGCACATGGCTTTCTGAGTTCAAATCCTGTTTTTTCCAGATTAAAACTCTCTCAGTTCAGACTGAGGCACACATTATTTCGCCACATGAACAGTAAAACTTAAAATTGCAAGCCCCTGACTGGAAAGACGTTTGAACTGCAACAGCCAGTTATTCATGTGACTAAAACTGGTCTGACCGCTTCTTCTGTGTATTGGGGAAGCAACGACTGGGTCCCCATTGTTCCAACACTGTCTGTTACTATTCAAATGTCTTTCCAGTCAGGGGCTTGCAATTTTAAGTTTTACTGTTCATGTAGTGAAATAATGTGTGCCTCAGTCTTGGCAGGTGCGGGGGTTTGCCTGACAGGTCTAATGAATGGAGGGATGTGCCAATTGTGGGACTTGCAAGAAAGCTACTGATAAGTTTAAATATTGGTTAACTGCTCAGGATGATGGTGAAGAAATGGATGTCCATGGACAAGCAGAATGTGGTGAAAGAGCGGAATGTAAGAAAGTGCAGTGCAAGTCGTGATAATGAATCAGGAAGTGACTCTTGCATCAGAAAATGATCAGGACCAGAAAAAAAATTTGCGATAATGCAAGAGTGCAATCTTGCAGTAGTAATCGTGACAAACAGAAAAGTGGAAGTAGAGGCCATTGCTTGAATAGATTAGACAATGAAATAAAGGTCAGAGAATAGTCATGTAACAGAACTAGAAGCAGAAGTCCTCAGCATGCTGGAGTTTTTGTGGCTGCCAATAAACTTGATAAACTAATAAGAGATGCAAAACAAAGGGAATTACATAGTTTGAAAGAGTTTGGAGTTTGAGATGCCAGATAAAGGTCAACCAGCTTTGTCACAGAGATGGATTTGTACTGAAAAAGTCCTTGCAGATGAGACTTATAAGACTAAAACGAGGTTCATAGCTGGGGGCTTTGAAGGGTGACTGGGTGATACAGATGTTAGAGTGGACTCTCCCACAGCTGGAAAAGTAATCTTAAAAACCTTTTTGTTTTTGTGGCCACATATTCATAGGAGTGTAGCTCAATTGGCATAAAAGCCACAATTTTGCAGGGTGATCTGTTTTTGAAACAAACGCATCTATGGCCTGAATGATGCTTCAAGCCTATGGTATTTTTTGGTGAGATCTGTTTTGCTGAAAATAGGTTGTGTTCAACTAAAATCAGATCTGGCAATATTTTATTGGTACCATAATGGAAAACTTTCAGGTATCGTCATGATGCATGTTGATTTCTTATGGGGTGGTACTGTGGAATTTGAGAAATATGTTATTAATTAGAGCGTAGAATTTAAAATTGGGTGTCAGGCTTGTGGGGCTTTTAAATATATTAGTTTAGATATTAAGCAAAGTGAGTCTGATATAATGTTAAGTCAACAATCCGATTTAGAGAGCTTTAACCCCATCTCAGTTCATCGTACTAGGTCATCACAGACAAGTGATCTGTATCTAAAGAACAAACAGAGCAATTGTGAAGCTTGATTGGTCAGTTGAACTGGTTGTGCACTCAGACTGGGACAGATGCTAGTTTTGATGTGTTAGAATTAAGTACTTTGATGAAACACCATAAAGTAGAGGATATTTTAAGGGCAAATAAAACATTATGAAAATTAAATCTGGAAAAAAACTTAAGTTTCCATCCAGCGGTGACCCAAAGACCATGAAGCTAATTATCTTTAGTGATGCTTCACATATGAATCATCCTGATGGGTATTCAAATGCAGCTGGCTTCATATTATTTCTTTTGGGTGAGAATGGGAAATGTCCTTTAGCATGGGAAGCTATGGAAATAAAAAGGGCTGTTAAAAATACGCCAAAACATGGTCTCTCGTGGAGGCAGTGGATATTGAATTCTATTTGTCAAATATTTTAAGTGATATTCTGTAAAATGAGTGTACTGAAGATAGTATACACATTGAATGTTATGTAGGTAATCGTTCATTTTGGAATAATGTGCACTCAATGAAAAGTGTGAGAGAAGATGTTACGGATTGACCTTGCTGGCTTGAAACAAATGCTGGAGAGAAAGGAAATTTCTAAAATTCTAAAATTGTTGCAAGCCACCAACAGGCAGATTGTTTCACTAAAAGAAGTGCATGTATGAAGAAATTGTTAGGGGTCCTGGAGGAGTGGTGTCTCACAATGTTGTAGTGCTTTGTAAAGAATATGGAGATTTTTGATTGAATTTGTTTTCAAATTTTGGTTGTCTAATTTTTATTTAAGGAGAGAGAAGGGAATCTGGAAATTGTACATTAATTGGGTATTTAATTGTATGCAGGTGATGGGCATTTGCTGGGGATTCACTTGTATTTCTATATATATAATAGCAGACTGAAACTGTGTCGGTTGGATCTTGAGGTGTATGAAATGTAATGTGTGTGTCTGTAAATAAAAACTTATAAGTTATAATGATTAGGCTTCAGTTATATCCTTCACTGCCTGGTTATCTTGTTCGAATATCCCAGAGCAATCATATCCTGGATCCCTCCTCCTCCTTCCTCCTGAGGTGCTTGATGAATGTCTGGTGGCAAGGGCTGCACCCTCATGAGAACCATAATATGTGTAGCACATATTAGGCCACCACAAATTTGGGGACATTCTCCAGCATTCTCCAGCTCCCCAGTGGTCCATGGAGCCGTTGTTTTAGAATGCCAATGGTTTGTTCTACGACTTTCCTGGTGGTAGCACTCATTGTATGCGTGCAGTTCAAGTGTCAACGGGTTGTGTGGGGGAGTCATGAGCTACGTGTAGAGGGGGTAGCCCTTGTCACCGAGCAGCTACCCTCTGGTTAGTTATGGTGGCTTGAAGATGAGGGGAACAGCTGACTGGCACAGGGTAAAAGCAGGGTGGCTGCTAACAGGATAGTGAACATTCACGACATGATGCTCTGTGCAACAACTGCATATTTAGAAAACGATACCCCTTGCAGTTCCAGTACATCTCCCTGTTGAGATGCAATGCAGACAAAAGCCATGTGCATGCAGCCAATGGCACCCTGCATGGTTGGGATTTCAGCTACCCAAGCAAAGCCATGTGCCCATTCCTCCTGCTTCTCTCTGATTAAAGAGAAGACTATGAAGTCCTCTCTCCTTCTGTACAGGGCTTCAGTAACCTCCCTGATACAAAAATGGATGGAAAACTGTGAGATGTTGGCGATCTCACTGGCTGCAGCTTGGAAGGATCTTGAGGTATAGAAATTGAAGGTGATGGTAATCCTCAGGGCCACTGGCAGCACTGTCCTCACACTGGTTTGAGGCTGTAGGCCTGGTTGGAGGAGGTGACGCAGTTCAGTGCATCGCAGTTGCCTCAGACACTGCTCCTGGCTGAGGTGAAAGTAGGAGAAGTGCTCTCGGAATACCCTAGACAGGTACGACTTTCTATTGCGAGCACTCCTCCTCCTCTTCCCTCTGCGTGCAGTTTTCCCTCACTGCTACTTGTGCTCCATCTGGTGAACAGATATTTAAAAGCCTACATTTTAAATTTCTACCAGCAAGAGTATAGTAAAGATTGTGGGTGGGAGTGGATTTACATGACTATTACGTTACGGCTCACTCCATGGAAAATCCAGATTTGCCTTCAGGGGTTATGGAGGAATTGTCTTACATTTTGTCTGAATTAAGTTCAACAGATTTTATGGTGATAAAATTAAATGGAAAGGAACATAAAGCGGGGTGTACAATGGTCTGCCGATTGGATACCACTTGTTTTGCACCCCTGCAAAGGTCAAATTTCACCCCCTAGGTGTCTAGTCAAACTTGCCTATACTGTTCTCTACTGATTGTTCTACAAGTGCACATCTAGCCAGGGCAGTGAATTCATTTTCTACAAAACATTTTACTCAGTTACATGTTAATACATATGTAGAAATCCAGAAATTTCCAAATTATTATACTGTATTGAGCATGATTAATAGTTCATTCTATTCTCATGGAGAGCGATATTTTTCTTTTTGCACACAAAAAGCTCATGTTTCTGTTTTAATGTATATCAATTGATTCAAATCAAAATGGAAATGCATGTAATTTTTCTGTGGACAAGTTTGTGCGATACTAATTTAAGAGTAGGAAGAATACCACTCAGTTGTGTTGCATTTATAAAAAGTGCTCCTTTATTCTATACAGTTTTGGAAACCCAATTATGGGATGGATATAAAAGCACAGATTGACTAGCATATTATCAGATTCTTTTGTGGTGCGGGCAAGTGCTAGAGTATAGAGAGATTTACAATTAAGAAAAAAGTTCTGAAAGGTTAGGGCTTTTTAAAAAAAACTGGGAAAGTTAATAAGTGACCTGAAAGAGATCTTCAAAATTTTGAAGAATTTCATAAGATAAGCAGTGATAAATTATTTTCGCTGCTTGGCAACATGCCATCAAAAGGACACAAATTTAAGATAATCATCAAAAGAATTCAAGGGCAAGGTGGCAATTTTTGTTTACAGAGCAGGTGATTAGAATGGTTATGTTTAATTCTGTGGCAGAAGCAAAGTCCAGAAATCCTTTGGAAAGAGAATTAAATAGTTGCTTAAAAAGCATATTAAAAGAGAATAGGGAGCAATTAGAAAATTTTGATTTAGCAATATGGCTTGTGGAGCAAAACACCTGTGCAAAATGACCTATTTCTATGATTCTAAATCCTTCCCCATCTCTCATTCCTCGAGTACAATCATCATCTTTGCTTCCTAACATTTAAGGGACGAAGGCCAACAATTTGCTGCACCTGCTGCACAATTTCTCTAGTTGCGCACTGCCAGATCTGGTTCAATCCTCCAAAGCAGTAAGATGCTTCTCTCTCCTGTCTAAATCCACTCTTCCAGGATTTTCCTGGAAGGCAAGGACAAGCCTAACTATTTATTTTCAATGACAAGCCACCTTCTCTAACTCTGTTCCTCAGTGCTCCTCAGCTTGACTTCCCACACCAAATGTGACAAGCTCATGGATTTATTTATCTTGAAGATCAGGATCATCTACTCCACTGCCTAAACTCCCTCCTTACTCTCTTGTTTTCAGCCTTGCACTCCCCTCACATATCAATTTCCAACCCCATAGCACTCTGCAGCTTTCTTTCCCTATCTCATTTCAGACCCTTATCAAGCCCATCACCCCTTTGAGACCCTGTGACTTTAACTCCTTGCTGACTCAGCTCTTCAACACGTAACTACTACACCTGCAAGGCCCATAACCTCTCCAATTATTGTCTCCAACATGCACTTCCTCTCTAAAGTTCTCCAATCCTGTCATTACCACTAAGTTCTGTGCCCACACATCCCATTACTTCCTCTTTCACTCTGACTTCCACCCTGCCGACAGCATAGTGACATATTTTATCAGCAGGCAAAAGTCCCAAGTCTGCAACATTAATGCAGCATTAGTGGCCTTGCAACTGTTCAGGTCTGTAATGTGGATTCCATGTACTTATAATATTGCTATAATATTTATGGAAATTGAATGTTTGATTAAGAAAAAAATTATTTTAGTAATAGCTGCTTCACTACCCTGACATAAAAGAGACAATATTATCTCTCCATAAATGCTGCCTGACCTGCTGAGTATTTCCATCATTTCTATTTTTGTTTCAGATTTCCAGCATCCGCACTATTTTGCTTTTGCACTATTGGAACTTAAGCGGTACTTTTCCAACCTCATGCTGCTGTTGGCAGCCTATCCACCAGCAGTGAGTCTTGGAAATTCTGGTGTACATGGCACGTTTTATTGACCAGTCATGTACAGCTTTAGATGGGAGAAGATATAGAGACATCTTACATACTGCTGTTGCATAAAAGATTATTTTTTTTAAAAAGGGACTTGCCAAGCACATCCCTTTCTGATTGTTACCTGCTTCGTAATCTATTTACTTAAGTCAGTTAGATAGTCACAACACCAAAGCAGTGGTGGTGTGGGTATGATTTTCAGTGAAAGTCACTGCTGACAGAATTTTACTTCTGTACATTCATCATTCTTATTTAGCATTGAGTATCCATTCTCATTTCCTTGTTACAGATACAATGTCCTTGTCCCTTAAGATGTGCTTCTGACATATATATGTATATATAAAAGCTATAGTCCTGAATATATCCCAATGTCACTACTACTTAAGACATGCAATAAAGTATCAGCTGAGTAGCATAATTCCACTCAGAGATGGCCATCCATTAATGACAAAATACAGGGGGATGGGAACCTTTGCAAGGAGTCAGAGGAGGGGGGATCAAAGACAAGAACAAAAGACAGTAGGGGGAATAAGAAAAGTGATAGGCAGAGAAATCAAGGGCCAGAATCAAACAGGGCCACAGTGAAAAATGGTGGGAAGGGGACAAGTAATGTTAAAAAGACAAGCCTTAAGGCTTTGTGCCTTAACGCGCAGAGCATTCGCAATAAAGTGGATGAATTAATCACGCAAATAGATGTAAACAGGTATGATATAGTCAGGATTACGGAGACATGGCTGCAAGGTGACCAGGGATGGGAAATGAACATCCAGGGGTATTCAGTATTTAGGAAGGACAGACAAAAAGCAAAAGGCAGTGGAGTTGCATTGCTGGTTAAAGAGGAAATTAACGCAATAGTGAGGAAAGATATTAACTCTGATGATGTGGAATCTGCATGGGTAGAGCTGAGAAACACGAAGGGGCAAAAAACATTAGTGGGGGTTGTATATAGACCCCCAAATTGTAGTGGTGATGTTGGGAATGGCATTAAACAGGAAATTAGAGACACGTGTGATAAAGGAACATTTGTAATTGTGGGTGACTTTAATCTGCATATAGATTGGCCAAATCAAATTAGTCACAATACCGTAGAGGAGGAATTCTTGGAGTGTATACGGGATGGTTTTCTGGACCAATACGTTGAGGAACCAATTAGAGAACAGGCCATCCTAGACTGGGTATTGTGTAATGTGAGAGGAATAATTGACAATCTAGTGGTGCGAAACCCCTTGGGGATGAGCAATCATAATATGATAGAATTCTTCATCAAGATGGAGAGTGACGTAGTTGATTCTGAGACTAGGGTCCTGAATCTTAGTAAAGGAAACTGCGAAGGTATGAGGCGCGAGTTGGCTATGACGGATTGGGAAACGTTACTTAAAGGGATGACGGTGGATAGGCAATGGCAAACATTTAAAGAGTGCATGGATGAACTGCAACAATTGTTTATCCCTGTCTGGCGCAAAAGTAAAATGGGAAAGGTAGCCAAACCATGGCTTACAAGGGAAATTAGAGATAGCATTAGATTCAAGGAAGAGGCATATAAATTTGCCAGAAAAAAACAACAGACCTGAGGATCGGGAGCAGTTTGGAATTCAGCAAAGGAGGACCAAGGGATTGATTGAGAAGGGGAAAACAGAGTCTGAGAGCAAGCTTGCAGGGAACATAAAAACTGACTGTAAAAGTTTCTATAGGTACGTGAAGAGAAAAAGATTGGTGAAGACAAATGTAGGTCCCTTACAGTCAGAAACAGGGGAATTTATTATGGGGAACAAAGAAATGGCTGACCGACTAAATGCATACTTTGGTTCTGTCTTCACAAAGGAGGACACAAATAATATACCAGAAATGTTGGGGAACACAGGGTTTAGTGAGCGAGAGGAACTGAAGGAAATCAGTATTAGTAGAGAAATGGTGTCGGGGCAATTGATGGGGATTGAATGCCGATAAATCCCCAGGGCCTGATGGTATGCATCCCAGAGTACTTAAGGAAGTGGCCCTAGAAATAGTGGATGCATTGGTGGTCATCTTCCAAGATTCTATAGACTCTGGAACAGTTCCTACAGATTGGAGGGCAGCTAATGTAACCCCACTATTTAAAAAGGGAGGTAGAGAGAAAGCAGGGAATTATAGACCAGTCAGCCTGGCATCAGTAGTGGGGAAAATTCTAGAGTCCATTATCAAAGATTTTGTAGCAGAGCGCTTAGAAAAAAGTGGTAGAATTGGGCAGAGTCAGCATGTATTTACGAAAGGGAAATCATGCTTGACAAATCTACTAGAATTCTTCGAGGATGTGACTAGTAGAGTTGTTGAGGGGGAGCCAGTGGATATGGTTTATTTGGACTTTGTCAAAAGCCTTCTGAAAGTCCCACATAAGAGATTAGCGTGTAAAATTAAAGTGCATGTGTGGGGGTAGTGTATTGCAATGGATAGAAAATTGGTTGGCAGACAGGAAACAAAGAGTAGGAATAAATGGGTCTTTTTCCGAATGGCAGGCAGTGGCTAGTGGGGTACCGCAGGGATCGGTGCTAGGACCCCAGCTATTCACAATATATATTAATGATTTAGATGAGGGAACTAAATGTAATATCTCCAAATTTGCAGATGACACAAAACTGGGTGGGAGGGTGAGTTGTGAGGAGGATGCAGAGAGGCTTCAGAGTGATTTGGACAAGTTGAGTGAGTGGACTAATGCATGGCAGATGTAGTATAATGTGGATAAATGTGAGGTTATCCACTTTGGTAGCAAAAGCAAGAACAAAGAACAAAATGGCGACCAGAATTGCACGCAATATTCTAAGTGTGGCCTAACTAAGGTTCTGTACAGCTGCAACATGACTTGCCAATTTTTATACTCTATGCCCCGACCGATGAAGGCAAGCATGCCGAATGCCTTCTTGACTACCTTATCTACCTGCGTTGCCACTTTCAGTGACCTATGGACCTGTACGCCCAGGTCTCTCTGCCTGTCAATACTCCTAAGGGTTCTGCCATTTACTGTATACCTCCCACCTGCATTAGACCTTCCAAAATGCATTACCTCACATTTGTCCGGATTAAACTCCATCTGCCATTTCTCCGCCCAAGTCTCCAACCGATCAAGATCCTGCTGTATCCTCTGACAATCTTCATCATTATCCGCAACTCCACCAACCTTTGTGTTGTCCGCAAACCTACTAATCAGACCAGCTACATTTTCCTCCAAATCATTTATATATACTACGAAGGTAGATTATTATCTGAAAGGCTATAAACTGAGAGAGGGAAATGTGCAGTGAGACCTGGGTGTTCTCGTACACCAGTTGCTGAAGGTAAACATGCAGGTCCAACAGGCGGTAAAAAGAGCAAATGGTATGTTGGCCTTCAGAGCAAGAGGATTCGAGTACAGGAGCAGGGATGTCTTGCTGCAATTATACAGGGCCTTGGTGAGGTCACACCTGGAATATTCTGTGCAGTTTTGGTCTCCTTATCTGAAGAAGGATGTTCTTGCTGTCGAGGGAGTGCAGCAAAGGTTTACCAGACTGATTCCTGGTATGATGGGTCTGACGTATGAAGAGAGATTGAGTCGGTTAGGATTATATTCGCTGGAGTTCAGAAAAGTGAGAGGGGATCTCATAGAAACCTATTACAATTCTAACAGGACTTGACAGGGTAGATGCAGGAAGGATGTTCCCGATGGTGGGGGAGTCCAGAACCAGGGGTCATAGTCTAAGGATTCGGGGTAAACCTTTCAGGACTGAGATGAGGAGAAATTTCTTCACCTAGAGAGTGGTGAGCCTGTGGAATTCGCTACCACAGAAAGCAGTTGAGGCCAAAACATTGTATGTTTTCAAGAAGGAGTTAGATATAGCTGTTGGGTCTAAAGGGATCAAAGGGTTTGGGGCAAAAGTGGGAACAGGTTACTGAGTTGGATGATCAGCCATGATCATAATGAAAGGCAGAGCAGGGTCGAAGGGCCAAATGGCCTACTCCTGCTCCTGTTTTCTATGTTTCTACATAAAAGTGGAAAATATTGAACAAGAACTTATACAAGGGTAGTAAAGCATTTTAAGATTGAGCAGGCAATAAATAAACTGCTCATGCTCTCCTCTCTGTGAAATCATCCCAACTCCTCATCGCAGATTGTGCATTCTCCTGTATATGTGTTGGCCTGGATTGAGTGATCAGGGGTGAAAGAACAATGCTTGCCTTTCACCTCACTGACAGCTGCCCACAAAGTTGTAGTGGGCTTTTGAGTGGTAACTAATCTCGCATTTGACCCAGCATGGCGCCTTCTACAGGATATCAGTGGCATCTGTGGGTAAGTCAAGAAACAGCCAGGCTCTTCAACAATTTAGATTAAAAATTCTCACTGAGACACACAGAGTTTAAAGCAGCAAGTATAAATTAGCTTTAAATCAAGTGCAGAACGCGAAATAAAGATCGGGAAAGACAGATGGGATAAAAGAAGGGCATAAAAGGGACAGATGGAAAAAGTAAAAAAAAAAAGTTTGAAATTTCCAAGACTTATTAACTTCTGAAGAAATAAGACTCCACACTTGTAAAATTAAATTTTCTGGGCCAGCAATGTTGGCAATAATTATCACTTAGCAGGGTAATGGATTTTCAAAAAGCATCCGATAAGGTACCACATAAGAAGTTATCCCACAAAATTAGGACTCATGGGATTGGAGATAATATACTAGCATGGATTGAGGATTGGTTTATGGACAGGAAACAAAGGAGAAATAAACGGGACATTTTTGGATTGGCAGGCTGTAATGAGTGAGTTACCACAAGGATCAGTACTTGAGCCTCAACTATTTACATTTTATCTTGATGACATAGCTGAGGGGTCTGAGTGTAATGTTTCCAAGTTTGCTGACAACACAAAGTTAAGTGGGAAAGTCAGTGGAGAGGAGGACACAAAGAGGGATACAGACAGGTTGGATGAGTGTATTCCAACTGCCATGTTCTTATTCAATGTGGTGATGTGTGAAGTTATCCACTTTGGTAGGAAAAATAAAAAAAGCAGAATAATTTTTGATTGGTGAAAGACTGGGAAACGTTTGTATTCAGAGGACTTGGGTGTCCTTGTACGTGAGTGACAGGAAGTTAATATGCAAGTTCAGCAAGCAATTAGGAAGGCAAATGGTTTTGTTACAAAGGGGTTAGAGTATGGGAATAAAGAGCTCTTATAATTATACAGAGCACTGGTGGGGCCACATCTGGAGTACTGGGTGCAGTTTTAGCCTCCTTTAATTCGTTCAGGGGATGTGGACATTGCTGGCTATGCCAGCATTTATTGCCCATCCCTAATTGCCCTTGAGAAGGTGGTGGTGAGCTGCCTTCTTGAACCACTGCAGTCCTTGGGGTGTAGGTACCTAAAGAAGGACATACTAGCCCTGGAGATTAAGTGCAACAAAGGCTCACTAGACTAGTTCCTGGGATGAAGGGATTGTCCTCTAAGGAGAGATTAAGTAGACTTGGCCTATTTTACCTGGAGTTTAGAAGAATGAGAGGTGATTTAATTGAAACAAATAAAATTCTTAAGGGCCTTGACTGGGTAGATCATGAGAAAATGTTTCCCATAGCTGGAAAATCTCAAACATGGGATCACAGTTTCAGAATAAGGGATTGGCCATTTCGGACAGAGATGAGTAGAAATTTCTTCACTCAAAGGGTTGTGAATCTTTGAAATTGTGGATGCTCAGTCTTTGAGTATATTCAAGACAGAGGTCAATAGATTTTTGAATACTAAGGGAATTAAAGGATATCAGGATATTGCAGGAAGGTGGAATTGAGGTAGAAGATAAGCCATGATCTTATTGAATGGTGGAACAGGCTCAAAGGGCCAAATGGCCTACTCCAGCTCCTATTTCTTGTGTTAAAAGTTCACTTACTCCTGAATGCACCAGCGTTAACTTTTTTTTTTCTTGCATTTTTCATGGGAAACTAGTGGCCAAGTACAGCACTTCATGCCGTTGCACTGATTTCTGTGCCGAATCTATTGGCGAGGACTGTTGCAGCGCACCCTATGGAGGAGCAGGGTCTCTGACAGCGACTTCTGGATTTCTGCATTTAACTCTGCACGTGTCAGAACTTTCTGTCTGAATTACTCCATTATAATGGTGAGCATCGTTAGCCTCACCTTTTATTCTCAATGCAAAATATGGGAAGTTATCTTATTATTACATAGAATTTATAGCATAGACGCAAACCATTGGCCAGAACAATGTATTCCAGTGATGTGCTCCACGTGAGCCTCCTCCAATCCTATTTACTTTATCTCCTCCTGATGACATAACCTTCTATTCCTTTCTCCTTCATGTGCTTATATAGCTTCCCTTTAAATGCATATATGCTATTTGCCTCAACCACTCCATGTGGTAGTAAGACCACATTCTAACTACTCTCAGAGTAAAGAAATTAATGAATTGTGAGACCCAGTAAATGGTGCAAGGTAAAAATAGTCATCCTGCTGATGTTCTAAGGCACTGTCGCTTGTGGCTCTCAGTTTCTTCCACTCTCATCAGTGGCACTGAATGACTCAGAATTTACTGCGGTGTTAATATTGGCAACATATGCATAAGTCAAACTGGTATGCTCCCTGATCCTCCAATGACGAACTTACACTACAATTCACTGGAAAAATAATTCAAATACACCAGAGCAAGCATTGCGGCAGATCAGAAGCAGCACTGCCAATGCATCGTTAAGAATTCATTTCAACTATTGATTTCTGTGAGAATTTCAATGTTTAGAGTGTGCAATTAAATACTCTGAGAGTGTAATGCTAATTATAGTTATAAATAATAACCTAATTCATCTCTAATTCCAACATATTGTTTGTTTTCAAAACAGAATTGGTTAAAATCATTATAAACTTGCATTTTTTCTCTAATTTGGAGCAAGTAGGTAAGGAATTCATGAAAACACAACAGTGCCTAATTCTATTAGATTGCTACCTCTAACCAACATTTATTTATATCTGGCAGTAAATTACCAAAAGATATAAACAGGGACAAATAGTGACCAAATATTGTCACAAGAACAGACAGTTCTTCTGCTACTCTCACACAGTATCAGGAGGCTATGGTTGGGAACTGTGAATTTTAAGGAGAGTGCTGTACTTCACGCACAATTGATATCAGAAAGAGATTTCAGAAGCAATGCTGGAAACAGTCACCTCAGGAGGTAATTTCATACTGTTTCAAGGATTGCTCTACTTTTTCAATTTCAGTATTTAGCATTGTGAGAGACAAGTATAAAAAAATCATATTTGCATTACATTAAACCATCAAAAATATTTGCTCTGCTTTGATCAATCTGATCAAGAAATTTTGCAATTGAGATAGCAACTGTATAATAATTCCCACAAGTGATGCTGCCGTTTTTAAACACATTCCTGTTATTCACTCCACCAGCGCCATTTTGCAATAATCTAAGTGGCAGTAGTGATCTCAATAGCTTTAATTCAGTAAATTTCATCTCGCCATTAATTTAAATTCAGAGCTGTAGCAATTAGCTATTTTACTGTTGTGGTAAGGGAAAGTGAAGGGTGGCACAAGGGTATCGGGGATTTGGCATGACAAAAGTAATGGTCTGGGTGACGCCATAATTTCCTGGAAATAGTAATGGTGTTTGCCATAGATGCGCCATTGTAACTTTCCAGCAAATTTTGGCCATTCAATATAAATTAAACTGTATATAATGGGCTGATGTTGCACTGTTCACTAATTGTAGATTTGCAGACCAAGCATGTGAAGCTTTATTTTAAGCCACAACAAGATATTATTGATGCCGTTTTTCCATAATGCTTTTGGAGTGCCTGACCAGACTACAGTCACAAAGGTGCACATAAGGTGCCACGTAAGAGGTGGTTACACAAGAAAATGCTCCTGGGATTGGCGTGTAATATATTAGCATGGATTGATCAACAGACAGAAAATAGTAGGGATAAAAGGGTCATTTTCGGTTTGGTAGGTTGTAACTAGTGATGTGCTGCAAGAATCGGTGCTTGGGCCTCAGTTGTTTGGGACCGAGTGTAATGCAACCAAGTTTGCTGACGATAAAAAGCTAGGTGTGACAGTAAGCTGTGAGGAGGCTACAAACAGGATATAGACAAGTTAAGAGTGCAGGCAAGAAGATGGCAGATGGAGTATAATGTGGGGAAATGTGAAATTATCCACTTTGATAGAAAGAATAGAAAAGGAGAATATTTTTTAAATGGTAAGAGACTAGTAAATGTTGGTATGCAGAGGAATTTGGGTGTCCTTGTACACAAATCACAGCAAGTTAACATGCAGGTACAGCAAGAAATTAGGAAGGCAAATGATATGCTAGCCATTATTGCAAGGAGGTTGGGTATAAGAGTAAGGAATTCTTGCTTGATTATATAGGGCTTTGATAAGACCACATCTGGAGTATTGTGTACAGTGGTGGTCTTCATACCCAAGGTAGGATATATATTAGAGGGGATGCAACAAAGCTTCACTAGTTTGATTCCTGGGGTGAGGGTTGTCTGATGGGGACAGATTGAGAAGAATGGGCAGAATCTGCAGTTTAGAAGAATGCGAGGCGATCTCATTGAAACTTATAAAATTCTTAGAGGGCGTGACAGGGTAGATGTTAAGAGGCTGTTTCCACTGGCTAGAGAGTCTAGAACTCGGCATCATATTCACAGGATAAGTGGTCATCCATTTAGGACTGAGGTGAGGAGAAATTTCTTCACTCAGAGGGTTGTGGATCTTTGGAATGCTCTACCCCAGAGGGCTGTGGCTGCTTTGTGGATGAGTATAATTAAGACTATGGTCGATAGATTTTTAGAAGGGAATCAAGGGATATGGGTATAGGGTGGGAAAGTGGAGTTGAGGTAGAGGATCAGTCATGATTTTATTGGGTGGTGGAGAAGACTCAAGGAGCCACATGGCCTATTTCTGATCCTATTCTTTATGTTGAAATGGATGCTGCAAGGTTTGTTCCTCCAGCCATGTCGAGTCTTCTTTCTTAAAGGTGATTCAGCTTGGCAGTTTGATTCGGCAATTTCACTGGTAGTAATTTTGCTTTGTTTCCAAGGTTGATAAAGCTGTACTTTATTTCCTTTTTGCAGGTGTTAGGCAACACAATGGTGCTATCATGCTGCCTAAATATTGATATCTGCTCCACTAAGGATCTCTCTTTGTTTCCACATGTTTTAGCGGAGGAAGAGGGTTATCACAGGGATCACGAAAAGGAGATTCATTTACACCACAAACAATCAATAAGGACCTTATGACCCCTCTCATTTATGCCCACCAAGGAAAAGTGTCTCCTGCCAGCTTCTTTGACAATCACGCATTGTTCTTCTCACTTCTGTTAATGCTTCAATGCAAGCCAAGGAAAGGCAGTAGCTAAACTTTCTAATGTAGTCCATGAGAGTCAACAGAGAATTTCTGAGTACCCTTCACCTTATGTTATAGCTCTGAAAACAGTAAATAGGGCCTGTGGATTTGCTACACTCATTGCTGTAAATTAGAGCTCTCTGGGCTGAATTTGTTTTTGTGTCGCCGGGAGTGGCAGCGGGCGAAAAAAAATGGTGGCCCGCAGGCACAGACCGTGCACCGCCACACCGCCGCAAGCTTCAGTCTGGCAGCTCATTATAATATGCAGGGCGACCGCCCCCTCCCACCCCCGCCCATTCACATGGCAGAGGCAGCCTCGGCAATGTCATCAACTGCATCGCCTGTTTCTGCACAGGCAGTGGTGTCATTTTTAAAGGGCTGCCATGCCTGTGTTAACAGATCAAAGTTGACCCCCCTCAACTGCAACAAAAAATAAAGTTTGAACACCCCCCCCCCCCCCCCATTATATCAGGAAAGCCCAGATTACCCCTTTTCCATCGCAAATGCACTAAGTGCAGAGTTGACCCCTTTCACCCCCGCAACTGACCTAGGTGCAAAGTTCAACCCATCCCCCCCCACTACACTGACAATGCAGAGTTGACGCCTTCCCCCTGCCAACCCCCCCCAACTTCACTACAAATGTAGAGATTCCCCCCTTCCCCACCTTGGTGGCGCCAGCTTACTCTGTATGGGAAAGTGAAGGCGTGGGAATGCTACGCGTCGCTCGGAAGATCCAGAACTGCCAGTAAGATTGCTCTGATTTCCATTTAAATGTATTTAAATAGCTGATTTGAATATTGAAATCCGGGTCCAGCCGCAGAGCTATGGATGTGCCTCCATGGAGCTTCCCCGGCGTCTGGCTTCGTGGTGGGCCGCCGCTGCTCCGATCATCCACCCTCCCACCCCCCCCCCCCCCCACCACCACTCCCCAACCACGGTGCCCAATGTCGGGCGCTCAACAAAATTCAGCCCTCTGTGTGACAGTCACATATTTGCTAGCCAGTGATCAGTCATTCCCCAGCAGTAGAAATATTTATCTGGTTTATATCATTTGATCTTCTCAGTGTAAGTGATCAGACTAGTAGTGAAGGTGCAAAACGTTTACCTATTCAGTTGATAGAGGCACTCAAGATCCTTTATCATATCTAGTACCAGCAAAGTACAGCAGCCACAAAGGGTATTTGACACACCAAGCCTCCTTCAGTTACACACCACATACAAAAAACATGACAAATCTAACTCATTCAATTATTGCCCTGTCAGCCTTCTCCCAGTCACCAGCAAGTGATAGATGAAGTAATAGATAGTGTCATCAGGTGATATGTACTCATTAACAATTTGCTTGTCGACCCGATCACAGCATTGGTCCAGACATCAAAGGATTTTACAGCACAGTAGCAGGTTATTTGGCCCACGTGCTGTTTGAAAAAGCTATATAATTACTCCCTGCACTTTTCTCATAGCCGTACAAATTTTTCATTTTCGAGGATATATCCAATTTGTTTTTGAAAGCTACAGTTGAATCTGCTTCCACCATCCTTTCAGGCTGTGCATTTCAGATCATACTCCCTACATCAAAAGCAATTCTCCTCATCCCCTTTTGGTTCGTTTACTAATTATTTTAACTCGACGTCCTCTGGTTATCAAGTTTCTTCTTATTTACTTTATTAAATCTTCTCAATTTTGAACACCTCTATTAAATCTCTCTTTAACTTCTCTGTTGGGTACAGAAAGTGAGAGCAGCTGCCCTCAATATCAAGGCACCATGTGACCAAATATGGCCCCCGGAAAACTGAGGTCAATCAGGGTCAATGGGGAAATATCACAATGGTTGGAACCATACTACACACACAGGAAAATTGTTGTGGTTTTCAGAAACCAATCATTGTAGCCCCAGAACATGACTACTCAAGTTCGTCAGGGCAACGTCTGGTTCAACCATCTTCAGCTGCTTCCTCAATGACTTTCCCTCTGTATTAAAGTCAGGAATGGGGCTATTTAATGATGAATCTAGTGTTCAGCTCTATTCGCAACTCCGCTGATAACGAAGCAGCCCATGCTAAAGGCCTGCTCGGGTCTGCAAAAAAAACCCGACCCTAGCCCAACAGAACCACATCTGACCTGAGCACGACCCGGCCCGAGTCCTTTCACTCTTTCCCGCGCCCGACCTGACCATCAGTTAACTTAACTTACGTTTTTCACTTTGTTGCTGATCTGCACAGGCTTAAAATAACTGTAACAAAATCACCTTTCTAGTCCAAAAATTAAATAAACATTGGAGCCACTTACCTGTGAAAGAGCATGACCGACCCTGCCCGACCCAAGCCCGAATGCTGGACCCGGAAGTGCAACTCAACACAACCCGAACCCGACACATGTCGTCGGGTCCTGTCGGGTTCAGGTCGGGTAGCAGGCCTTTAGCCCATGCCAATCTACACCAGGGTTGACAAGTGGCAGATAATATTTATGCCACATAACAATGATAGCATCAACAACTTGCATTTATACAACACTTTCAATGTAGTAAAACATCCTAAGGCACTTCATAAGAGCAGTATCAAGCAAAATTTGATACCAAGCCCTTGTAGAAGGCATCAGGACAGATGACCAAAAGCTTGGTCAAAGAAGTAGATTTTAAGAAGCATCTTAAAGGAGGAGAAAGAGTTAGAGAGGCAGATAGGTTTGGGGAGGAATTGCAGAGCTTAGGGCCAAGGCAGCTGAAAGCATAGCCGCTAGTGGCACAACGATTAAAATCAAGAATCTGCAAGTTGCCGGAATTGGAGGAGCATGAGGATCGCAAAGGCTTGTAGGGTTGGAGGAGGCTTCAGCGCTAGGTAGGGGCAAGACCATGGAGGGAGTTGAAAACACGGAAGAGAATTTTAAAATTGAGGCATTGCTGGACCGGGAGCCAATATAGGTCACTGAGCACAGGGATGATGGGCGAATAGGACTTGGTACAAGTTAAAATACAGGCAACAGAGTTTTGGATGAGCAGAAGTTTATGTAGGGTGGAAGATGGGAGGTTGGCCAGGTGATCATTGGGATAGTCAAGTCTAAAGGTAACAAAGGCATGCATGAGGGTATCAGCAGCAGATCAGCTGAGGCAGGAACAGAGTGGGATGATGTTACAGAGGTCGAAGAAAGCAGTCTTGGTGATTGAATGGATGTGTGATTGGAGTGAATATCTGATTGGAGTGGAGAGCAGATGCCATAAAGCATCAGAAGAGTGGAGGGCAGAAGCCATAAAATGCGAGAGGAGCGGAGAGCAGAGGCAACTCTGACACGGAAGAATATGAAACAAGAAATTCTAAATCTGAAAAAGTGATGTCATAAGAGTGGTGGAGCCCAAGGAATTACAACTAAGTGATTATTCTATTTTATAACTAAGTCAAGTATAATTTATCATACAATTAAGTTTAGTGTTTAATTAATTAATCAGACCTAAGGGAATAAAATTAAAATTAATTAAAAAGAGGATTAAAGGGTTTTGAACATTCTTTAAATTAAAATCGAACATATAAATAATAAATGAATGTTAAGTAACTTAATGAAATAAAGGAGCTAATAAATAAAAACAAGGAGTGGAGCAGAGTAAAACAGCAGGAACAAAAGCATTTTAGAAAGGAGCCCACAAATTTAATTTAATTTTAATTAATCAAATATAATCAAAAAACAAAGTTATATAGGGTTGGCAGTGCAGGTGGTGTGCTGCAACTGGAACATGTGGAAGTTTGTGGAGAGCATCGCAGTCCTGGACAACCACCATTGCAGTAATTTGCAGCATCTTGAGGAACTTCGGCTCACAGTTGTTGAGCTAGATTCTGGGGTGGAGGCATTGCGGGGCATCAGGGAGGGGGAGAGTTACCTGAGTGCTTTGATAAAGGAGATAGTCACATCCCTTAGATTAGGTAGTGTTACAGGTCTGATTAGTGGTCAGAGACAGGATGATGTGACTGTAAGTCAGGTAGGTAAGGGGATCCCAGGTGAAGTGCTGGAAGAGTCTTAGTCTTTTCCCATATCCAACAAGTACAAGGTTCTTGCAGCCTGTGTGGATGAGGACAAAGTCTGCGGGGTGCATGACCAAATTGACCTTGATACCACGGTACAGGAGGCCATTCAAGTGGAGGGATGAGAAGGAATGTGGTGATGGTAGGAGACAGTATAGTCAGGGGGATAGATACTGTTCTCTGCAACCATGACTGGAAGGTCCAAAGATTGTGTTGCCTACCCAATGCCAGGGTGAAGGACATCTTCTTGCTGCTGGAGAAAAACTTGGAGTGAGAGGTGGAGGATCCAGCTGTTATGGTCTACATAGGAACCAACAATATGGGTAGAATTAGGAATGAGGTTCTGCTGAGAGAGGTTGAGGAGCTAGGGTTGACACTAAAATGCATAATATCACCGATAATCTCTGGATTGTTACCTGTGCAATTTGACTTAGGGATAAACAGATTATAAGGTTAAATGCATGGCTGAAAGAGTGGTGTAGGAGGAAAGAGTTTTGCTTCATGGGACACTAGCATCAGTACTGGAGAAAGAGGGAGCTGTTCCATTAGGATGGGTTCCACTTAAACTGGGCTGGGTCCTGGCGAATCGAATAACTAGGTCAGTAGACAGGGCTTTAAACTATTGATGTGGGGGAGGGAGGATTCAGAAAAGTGTAAATTCAAAAGCAGGAAGAGAACTGTGAAGCCTGTAGAGCAGAGTAGCAGTTTGGGTAAAAATAAGCAGAGAGATTAACAATTAGGACATAAGTGACTGAAGTGACATAGGGAAAAATAGAAAAAAGTTGAAGCTAAAGGCATTACATCTGAATGTGCAAAGCATTTGCAACAAAATAGATGAATTATATATGATTATAGATGAATAGATAGAAACTAATGCGTTTGACTTAATAGCCATTACAGAGACGTGATTGCAGAGTGACCAAGTTTGGGAACTAAATATTTGGGTTACTTGACTTTTAGAAGAGATAGGCAAAATGGAACAGGAGCCCTGATGGTAAAGGATGGGCTAAAGAGAATAGGGAGAAAGGATCTTAGCTCAAAAAAATCAAGATGTAGAATCAATTTGGGTGAAGCTAAGAAACAACAAGGGGCAGGAAACACTAGTGGGAGTAGTTTATAAGCCCCTTAATAGTTGTAGTCTTGGACAGAGTATAAGTCAGGAAATTAGAGGTGCATGTAACAAGAGTAATACAATATTCATGGATGACTTGAACCTGAATTTAAACTGGGCAAACCAAAGTTGCTGTAATAATGTGGAGGACAAGTTCATGGAATGTATACAAGATAGTTTTCTGGATTAGTGTGTTAAAGAACCAACTCGGGAACAGGCTATTTTAAATCTAATATTGTGCAATGAGAAAGGATTAATGAATAATCTGTAGTAAAGGAGCCTCCAAGGAAGAGTTATCATAATATGATAGAATTTTATATTGAGCTCGAGAGTGATTTAGTTAAGACCAAAGCTGGGGTCTTAAATCTGAACAAAGCAAACTACGTAGTTACAAGTGGCAAGTTGGTTAAGGTCAATTGGGAAACTAAATTAAAATATTTGATAGTAGATAAACAATGGCAAACATTTGAAGAATTAGTTCATAATTTGCAACAAATATGTGCCAGTCTAAAAAGAGCTATCCAGCCTAATCCCACTTTCCAGCTCTTGGTCTGTAGCCTTGTTGATTATGACACCTCAAGTGTATATCCAAGTGCTTTTTAAATGCATTGAAGGTTTCTGCCTCTACCACCCTTTCAGGCAGTGCATTCCAGAAGGCTCACCACTCTCTGGATGAAAAGCTTTCTTTTCAAATCCCCTCTAATCCTTTCACCAATTACTTTAGATCTATGCCCCTCTGGTATTTGACCTCTCTGCTAAGAGAAATAGGTCCTTCCTATCCACTGTATCTAGGCCCCTTATAATTTTATATGCATCAATTAAACCTCACCTCAGCCTCCTCTGTTCCAAAGTAAACAACCCTAGCCTATCCAATCTTTCCTCATAGCTAAAATTTTCCAGTCCTGGAAACATCCTCATCAATCTCCTGTGTACCCTCTCTAGTGCAATCACATCCTTCCTGTAATTTTAATGATCAGAACTGTACACAGTATTCTAGCTGTGGCCTAACTACTGTTTCATACTGATATGACGGTACTTCTATATTTTTTGTTAAGTTTATTTTTGAGGACTCATGTGTTTTAGAGTTATGGACATTGTTTTATTTGGAAAAACTGAAAATGATTCCATGCATTTTTTTCACTGGGGTCATTGAAAGGACATTGAGAGGTCTTGTTTGAAAACAACATTTACTAGAAGTCACTTGTCTTCAGATAGACACCCAGCAGAGGCTTTTTGACCTGTGGGAGATATTTACAGAGAAGTGACAGGTCAAGATTTATAAGGGTCAGGAGGCTTGACTCTTGAGATATTGTTTTTGGTTTCACTTTGGACAGTGTGTTGGGGTGTGTACTGTTTTGAAGGCAGTTGGAGAAAACCAGCCAAGAGAGCAGTCACCATCAGCCCTCTCTTTCATCTCTTTGAGAACTTCCTGAGAATCAAGTGTAAGAAATAGAGAAACTGATGCTGCATTTCTCCTGAAAAGCCGGCCAGAAATCCCTGTTGTCACATTTCTCCTGGAAAGCCTGCCAAACTGATCTTCAATGACACCTGAAAATAACTATTCCAGAAAGATTCCAGTGACAGCTGTCTACACATATTTGAGACGCCAAACCAAAAAGGGACAATTGACGTATGTGTGTGTGTGTGTGTGTGTGTGTCTAAGGTAAAAGGGAATGTTCATATTTCAATCTGTGTGTTCATGCTTTGCTTCATTACTGGTTAAGTCTTGCTTTATAATAAACTGATAATTTTGTTGTTTATTAAAGAAACCTGGTTGGTGTATTTTATTCTGGGATAAAAATAGAGTTTATGATTGACCGTATCGGTGACTGGGTAAACATTTAAATATATGTTGTGACCTGTGGAGAAGTGAAACTAGAAAAACAGTGCACTCCTCCTGCCTTGGTCATAACAATACAGTTCCAGCATAACCTCCCTGCTGTTATATTCTGTGCCTCAGCTTATAAAGGAAAGTATCCTGTATGTCTTCTTAACCACCTTATGTACCTGTTCTGCTACCTTCAGGGATCTTTTGACGTGCACTCCAAGGTCCCTCTATATTTCTCCCTTTTATTGTGTATTCCTTGTCTAATTTGCCTTTGCCAAATGCACTCTTCTCTGGATTGAATTCAATTTGCCACTTTTCTGTCCATCTGACCAGTCCATTAATATCTCCTGCAATCTACAGCTTTTCTTCTCACTATCAACCGCACAGCTAATTGTATATCATTCACAAACTTCTTATTCGTGCCCCCTACATTTAAGTCTAAATCATTGATATATACAAAAAACACGGGACGTAGTACTGAGCCCTGCAGAACCCCACTGGATACAGCCTTCCAGTCACAAATACACCTGTCGACCAATACCCTTTGAAAAGGCTATGGTTGTTTTCCTTAGAGCAGAGAAGGCTGAGGGGGGACATGATTGAGGGACATTGATAGGTTAGATAGGAAGAAACTTTTTCCCTTAGTGAAGGGGTCAATAACCAGGGGGCATAGATTTAAGGTAAGGGGCAGGAGGTTTAGAGGGGATTTGAGGAAAATAAAATTCACCCAGAGGGTGGTTGGAATCTGGAATGCACTGCCTGAAGAGGCTTGAACCCTCACAACATATGAGAAGTATTTAGATGAGCACTTAAAACACCATAGCATACAAGGCTATGGGCCAAGTGCTGGAAAATGGGATCAGAATAGTTAGGTGCTTGATGGCCAGCACGGACATGATGGGCTGAAGGGCCTGTTTCTGTGCTGTATAACTCTATGACTTTGCTTCCAGCCACTGTGCTAATTTTGAATCCGACTTACCAATTGCCCTTGGATCTCATGGGCTTTTACTTTTCTGACCACTCTGCTATACAGGACCTTGTCAAAAGCCTTGCTAAAATCCATGTAGACCGCGTTGGACCTTCTGCCCTCACTGACCCTCCGTGTTACCCCCTTAAAAATTGTAATTACGTTAGTCAGTCACAATTTTCCCATAACAAATCCATGTTGATTGTTCTGGATTAATGATGATTAATACTGTGCCTCAAACTGAAGTTAAGTTGATTGGCCTGTAATTGTTCAGTCTATCTTTTTAAACAACTGTACAATGTTAGCAGTCCTCCAGAACTATGCCTGCATAGAGAGGATTGGAAAATGATGGTCAGAGCCTCCACTATTTCCTAGCTTTTGTTTATTCTTTCATGGGATGTGGATATCGCTGGCAGGCCAGCATTTGTTGCTCATCTCTAATTGCCCTTGAACCGAGTGGCTTGTCAACCACATTGCTTTGGTCTGAAGTCACATGTAGGCCAGATCAGTTAAGGACAGCAGATTTCCTTCCCTGAAGGACATTAGTGAACCAAATGGGTTTTTATGACAATTGGTGATAGTTTCATGGTACCATTACTGAGACTAGTTTACAATTCCAGATTTTTTTTAATGAATTGAATTTAAATTAAATTTAAATCCCATTGTGGGATTAGCCTGGGCCTCTGGATTACTAGTCCAGTGACATTACCACTGCACCACCATCTCCCCTTGCTTCTCTTAACAGCCAGGGTTACATTTCATCTGGGCCTGGAGATTTATCTACTTTTAAAGATGCTAAACCCTTAATATTTCTTCTCTCACATTGTTTATCCCATCCAATATTTCATACTCCTCCTCCTTAACTACAATGTCTACATTGTCCAGCCTCTTTTGTGAAGACAAACTCAAAGTATTCATTAGGAACCATACCCACATCTTCTGCCTCCACACACAGGTTACCTTTTGGGACTCTAATAGGCCTTACTCTTTCCTTAGTTATCCTCTTGCTCTTTACATATTTATAAAACATCTTTGGGTTTTCCTTGATTTGCCAATGTTTTTTATGCCTCCCTTCACTTTCTGAATTTCATTTTTAATTTCACCCGTGCACTTTCTATACTCCTGTAGCCTTTCTGCAGTATTGAGCTCTTGGTATCTGATATAAGCTTCCCTTTTTTGCCTTATCCTACCCTGTATGCTCCTTGACATCTAAGGGGCTCGAGATTTAGTAATCCCACTATTTTCCTTTGTGGGAACATATATTACTTGTAGCATTGATAAAGGAGAATCAGTGGATGTGGTGTATTTGGTTTTTCAGAAGGCTTTTGATAAGATCCCACACAGGAGGTTAGTAAACAAAATTAGAGTGCATGGGATTGAGGGTAATATACTGCAATTGGTTAACAGACAGAAAGCAGAGAGTAGGAATAAATGGATCATTCTCAGGATGGCAGGCTTGGGCCACAGCTGTTCACAATCTATATAAATGATTTGGATGTGGGGATCAATTGTAATATTTCCAAATTTGCCGATGACACAAAACTAGCTGGGAATGTAAGTAGTGAGGAGGATGCAAGGAGGCTTCAAGGGGATTTGGATAGACCAAGTGAATGGGCAAGTACACGGCAGATGGACTATAATGTGAATAAGTGTGAAGTGATCCAGTTTGATTGAAAAAACAGAAAGACAGCGTATTTCTTAAATGGTGAGAGGTTGGGAAATGTTGATGTCCAAAGGGACCTGGGTGTCCTTGTTCATGAGTCACTAAAAGATAGTATGCAGGTGCAGCAAGCAATTCGGAAGGCAAATGGTATGTTGGCCTTCATTGCAAGGGGATTTGAGTACAGGAGTAAAGATGTCTTGCTGCAATTGTATAAAGCCTTGGTGAGACCACAGCTGGAGTATTGTGTACAGTTTTGGTCTCCTTATCTAAGGAAGGATAGGATATACTTGCCATAGAGGGAGTGCAGCAGAGGTTCACCAGACTAATCCTTGGGATGGTGGGATTGTCTTATGAGGAGAGATTGAGGAAACTGGGCCTGTATTCTTTAGAGTTTCAAAGAATGAGAGGTGATCTCATTGAAACTTACAAAATTCTTACAGGGAATGACAGGGTGTTTGTGGATAGGATGTTTCCTCTCGCTGGTGAGTCTAGAACCAGGGGACACAGTCTCGGAATAAGGGGCAGATTGTTAAGACTGAGATGAGGAGGCATTTCTTTACTCAAAGGGTGGCAAATCTGTGGAATTCTGTACCCCAGAGGGCTGCGGAGGCACAATCATTGAGCATGTTCAAGACAGAAAGCAATAGATTTCTGGAGTACTAATGACATCAAGGGTTACGGGGAGAGTGGGGAAAAATGTCGTAGAGGTAGATGATCAGCCATGATCTGTTTGAATGGCAGATCAGGCTGGATGAGCCATATGGCCTACTCCTGCTTCTATTTCCTATGATCCTATATGTTCTGACCTCTCACTATATCCTCCTTGAATATCTTACATATGAACATAGGAACATATGAATTAGGAGCAGGAGCAGGCCACTCGGCCCCTTGGGCCTCCTCCACCATTCAATAAGTTCATGGCTGAACTCCACATTTCCACCAATCCCCGATAACCTTTCAACCCCTTGCTTATCAAGAATTTTTCTACCTCTGCCTTAAAATATTCAAAGACTCTGCTTCCACTGCCTTTTGAGGAAGAGAATTCCAAAGACTCACAACCCTCTGAGAGAAAATATTTCTCCTCATCTCTGTCTTAAATGGGCGACCCCATATTTGTAAACAGTGACCCCTCATTCTAGATTCTCCCACAAGGGGCAACATCCTTTCCACATCCACCCTGTCAAGACCCCTCAGGATCTTATATGTTTCAATCAAGTCGCCTCTTACTCTTCTAAATTCCAGCAGATACAAGACTAGCCTGTCCAATCTTTCCTCATAAGACAACTTGCTCATTCTAGGTATTAGTCTAGTAAACCTTCTCTGTACTGCATCCACGCATTTACATCCTTTCTTAAATAAGGAGACCAGTACTGTACACAGTATTCCAGATGTGGTCTCACCAATGCCCTGTATAGCTGAAGCATAACCTCCCTACTTTTGTATTCAATTCCACTGCTCGCCACTGATTTACCTTCAAGAAAGGTCCATCATAAGGTCAAAAGTGGGAATGTTCACTGATGGTGCAACATTCAGTCCCATTCACGACTCCTCAGATACTGAAGAGGTTTGTGCTCACGTGCAGCAAGACCTGGACAACATTCAGGCTTGGGCTGATAACTGATAAGTAATATTTGCTCCATACAAGTTCCAGACAATGATCATCTTCAACAAGAGAGAATCTAACCATCACCCCTTAATGTCCAACAAGATTAATATCGCTAAATCCCCCACTATCAACATCCTGGGGGTCACCATTGACCAGAAACTTAACCGGACTAGCCATATAAATACTGTGGCTACAAGAGCAGATAAGAGGCTCGGAATTCCACGGTGAACAGTTCACCTCCTGACTCCCCAAAGTCTGTCCACCATCTACAATGCACAAGTCAGGTTTGTGATAGAATACTCTGCACTTGCCTGGATGAGTGCTGCTCCAACAACACACAACAAGCTCAGCACCATCCAACAAAGCAGCCCACTTGGTTGGGCATCCACCACCTTAAACATTCACTCCTTCCACCAGCGCACAGTGGCAGTGGTGTGTACCATCAACAAGATGCACTGGAGCAATTTCTTCAACAGCACCTTCCAAACGTGCAATCTCTACCATCAAGGACAAGGACAGCTAACACATGGGAACACCACCACCTGCAAGTTCCCCTCCAAGCCATACAACATCCTGACTTGGAAATTCACTGTGGCTGGGTCAAAACCTGGAACTCCCTTCCTAACAGCACTGTGGGTGTACCTGCACCACATAGACCGCACTGATTCAAGCAAGTGGTTCACCACCACCTTCTCAAGGGCAATTAGGGATGGGCAACAAACACTGGCCTTGCCAGCGACACTCATATGTCATGAATAAAAAAATGTAGCTGTTTCCATTCCATGTTTTCTAAATCACATCTGCACCTTGTAAAATTGGCCTTTGCCTAATTAAGAACTTTTATTCCTGGTCTGTCTTTTTCCATAATGATGTTAAATCAAACTGAATTATGATCACTACCACCAAAATGCGCTCCCACTGATAACCCATCTAGCTGCCCAGATTCATTCATAAAACTAAGTTCTAAAACTAACTGTCCCTCTCTTGTTGGGCTTGCTACATAATGACGAAAAAGTTCTTCTTGATGCATTTTAAAAATTCTGTACCCTTAATACCTTTTACACTGGTGCTATCCCAGTTAATATTAGGGTAGTTGAAATCCCTTACTATCACTGCCCTATTGTTTTTGTACTTGGTAATTTGCCGACATATTTGCTCTTCTATCTCACTCTGACAGTTTGGGTGTCTATAGTACATTTCTTTAAACTATAAAAAAAATGGGAAAATTGGACCAACTCTGGTTAACAAGTGATGCTGAACGGAATCAATGCATGGAGGCAGAGGGCATGGTTGAAGTTCTAAATGAGTATTTTGCATCTGTCTTTACCAAGGAAGAAGATGCTACCAAAGTCATAGTCAAAGGGGAGGTAGTTGAGATACTGGATGGGCTAAAAATTGATAGAGAAGGTATTAAAAAGCTGGCTGTACTTAAAGCTGATAAGTCACCAGGACTGGATGAGATGCATCCGAGGATGTTGAGGGAAGTAAACATGGAAATTGTGGAGAGACTGACCATAATCTTCCAATCTTCCTTAGATACAAGGGTGCTGCCAGAGGACTGGAGAATTGCAAATGTTACACCCTTGTTCAAAAAAAGGTGTAAGGATAAACCCAGCAAATACGGGCCAGTCGATTTAACATTGGTGGTGGCAAAGCTTTTAGAGACGATAATCCAGAACAAAATTAACAGTCACTTGCACAAGTGCAGGTTAATTAGGGAAAGCCAGCATGGATTTTCTGAAGGCAAATCGTGTTTAACGAACATTATTGAGGTAACAGAGATGGTTGATGTGGTGCATAGGGACTTCCAAAAGGTGTTTGATAAAGTGCCACACAATAGACCTTCCAGCAAAGTTGAAGCCCATGGAATAAAAGGGACCATGGCAGCATGGATATGAAGCTGGCTGAGTGACAGGAAACGGAGAGTAGTGGTGAACAATTGTTTTGCAGACTGGCGGAACGTACACACTGAGGGTTCCCCAGACGTCAGCACTAGGACTACAGCTCTTCTTGAAGTATATTAATGACCTAGAGTTCGGTATGCAGGGCACAATTTCAAAATTTGCAAATGATGCAAAATTTGGAAGTATTGTGAACTGTGAGGAGGATAGTGATAGATTTCAAGAGGACATGGACTGCTGAAGGAAAGGGCAGAGATGTAACAGATGAAATTTAATGCAGAGAAGTATGAAATGGTACATTTTGGTAGGAAGAACAAGAAGAGGCAATATAAAATAAAGGGTACAATTCTAAAGGGGTGCAGAATCAGAGGGAGCGGGGATATATGTGCACAAATTGTTGAAGGTGGCAGGGCAGGTTGAAAAAGTGGTTAAAAAGGCATGAAAGATCCTGGACTTAATAAATAGAGGCATAGAGGAAGATGTGATGAACCTTTATAAAATTCTGACCTGGCCTCGACTGGAATATTGTGTCCAGTTCTGAGCACCGCACTTTCGAAAGAATGCGAAGGCTTTCAAGAGGGTGCAGAAGAGATTTACAAAAATGGTTCTCGGGATGAACAACTTCAGTTATGTTGATAGATTGAAGAAGCTGGGATTGTTCTTTGTCTTAAGACAAAGATTTGATAGAAGTGTTCAAAATCATGTAAGGTCTAGGCAGATTAGATAGAGAGAAACCGTTCCCATTGTGTACAGTTTTGCGACTCATCATCTGATGAATGGTCACAGAACTGAAATGTTAACTCTTGTTTCCCTCTACACAGATGCTGCTAGTATTTCTGGCACTTTCTCATTTCAGAGTTCCGGCATCTGCAGTATTTTGCTCTTCTTTTAAGGAGTTAATTGACACAGCATCATTACCTGTTTTGGAGGCAAGTCTATTCACACTTTTATTACTCCTGTGAAAACCAAAAAGTTCTTCTATTCTCCAGTACAGCACTCAATTTCTAAAGATTAAAAGCAGTGGAGAACAGTTGACTGGACAATCAATACAACAATCATAGGTGGTCACATGCTGAGAAGAAAAGTTTCCTATTTTTTTTTTTTTTTTGTTTTATTTTAGAGATAAAGCACTGAAACAGCCCCTTCGGCCCACCGAGTCTGTGCCGACCAACAACCACCCATTTATACTAACCCTACAGTAATCCCATATTCCGTACCACCTACCTACACTAGGGGCAATTTACAATGGCCATTTTACCCATTACCTGCAAGTCTTTGGCTGTGGGAGGAAACCGGAGCACCCGGCGAGAACCCACGCGGTCACAGGGAGAACTTGCAAACTCCGCACAGGCAGTACCCAGAATCGAACCAGAGTCCCTGGAGCTGTGAGGCTGCGGTGCTAACCACTGCGCCGCATTTTAGTGCACATGATTGGATCTCTGCTTCACAGAAACATGACACTGTATGATAGGTGCAGTATCAAGACAATATTTAAAACCCTGCTTACAACTACATTATTCATGATTCATTGGGATAAATACCTGGATCATGCTCCCCCTCAATGTTTTCCCCACTGAAAACAAATCCGTTTTTCAAAATCTTTTCTCATAACCTGGAGCCCCAAGATCCAGAATCATCCTTGTTACTCTTCTGAAAATGCATTTGTGTCCTTCTGAAGGCAGATTGTTTGAAACTGTAAATAATAATTCTGCGATCAGATGCTGTCAGAAAGGAACAGTGCTTCCAGGTAGCACAAGTCAGGGAATCGCTGCAGGCCTGTGATTTCCTGATGTGCTTCCCTGCAAGTGCTAATCTTCACTGAGAGTGTTGATTGCAGAATCAGTCCTAATATTGAGTAATATTATCAAGGTATTTGTTACACATGGTTCAAAAATAATAACTTTTTCAACATGGTTACTCTTAACAAGAGCAGCTCCATATTCACTGAACACATTCATCATTATTATTTGGGAAACCTTCTACATAACAGCAATGTACACTTCTGAAGTTTTTTTAAATTCATTTTCATGGGATGTGAGTGTCACTAGCAAGGCCAACATTTGTTGCCCAGCCCTAATTGCCCTTGAGAAGGTGAGCTGCCTTCTTGAACCACTGCAGTCCATCTGGTGCGGATACACCCACAATGCTGTTTGGGAGGGAGTTCACAGAATCACAGAATAATACAGTGCAGAAGAGGACCTTCGGCCCATCACGTCTGCACCGATACATTAAAACACCTGACCTGTCTACCTAATCCCATTTGCCAGCACTTGGCCCATAGCCTTGAATGTTATGACGTGCCAAGTGCTCATTCAGGTACTTTTTAAAGGATGTGAGGCAACCTGCTTCTACCACTCCTCCAGGCAGGGCATTCCAGGCCGTCACCATCCTCTGGGTAAAAAAGTTCTTCCTCAAATCCCCCTTAAACCTCCCGCCCCACACCTTAAACTTGTGACCCTTCGTAACTGACCCTTTAACTAAGGGGAACAGCTGCTCCCTATCCACCCTGTCCATGCCCCTCATAATCTTGTACACCTCGATCAGGTCACCCCTCAGTCTTCTCTGCTCCAGTGAAAACAACCCAAGCCTATCCAACCTCTCTTCATAGCTTAAATGTTCCATCCCAGGCAACATCCTGATGAATCGCCTCTGCACCCCCTCCAATGCAATCACATCCTTCCTATAATGTGCCGACCAGAATTGCACACAGTACTCCAGCTGTGGCATTACCAAAGTTCTGTACAACTCCAACATGACTGTACAACTCCAACATGAGTTCCAGGATTTTGATCCAAAGACAGTGAAGGAACGGCGATATAGTTCCACGTCAGGATGGTGTGTGACTTGGAGGGGAACTTGCAGGTGGTGGTGTTCCCATCCATTTGCTGCCCTTATCCTTCTAGTTGGTAGAGGTCGCGGGTTTGGATGATGCTGTCTAAGGAGTCTTGGTGCATTGCTGCAGTGCATCTTGTAGGTGGTCACACTGCTGCCACTGTGCGTCTGTGGTGGAGGGAGTGAATGTTTGTGGATGGGGAGCCAATCAAGCGGGCTGCTTTGTCCTGGATGGTGTTGAGCTTCTTGAGTGTTGGTGGAACTGCACCCATCGAGGCAAGTGGAGAGTATTCCATCACACTCCTGACTTGTGCCTTGTAGGTGGTGGACAGGCTTTGGGGAGTCAGGAGATGAGTTACTCGTCACAGGATTTCTAGCCTCTGACCTGCTCTTGTAGTCACGGTATTTATATGGCTACTCCATTTCAGTTTCTGGTCAATGGTAGCCCCTAGGATGTTGATAGTGAGGATTCAGTGATTGCAATGCCATTGAATGTCAAGGGGAGATGGGTTAGATTCTCTCTTGTTGAAGATGGTCATTGCCTGGCACTTGTGTGGCGCGAATGTTACTTGCCACTTATCAGCCCAAGACTGGATATTGTCCAAGTCTTGCTGTATTTCTACACGGACTGCTTCAGTATCTGAGGAGTTGCGAATGGTGCTGAACATTGTGCAATCATCAGCGAACATCCCCACTTTTGACCTTATGTTTGAAGGAAGGTCATTGATGAAGCAGCTGAAGATGGTTGGGCCTAGGACACTACCTAGAGTATCTAGCTCTGCTCCTGAACACTGCTGGGGCCCATGAGCAGGTGCCTGGCAAGTCCTGGAGAGACCACCTCCTGACCCTGGCCACGGTGGGTGGGGGGTGGAGGAGGGGGGGACTGTCAGTTGGAATTACTCAGATCTAACCTTTTTTGTTCCAAAATGAATGATTTCACTTACCTACATTGAAATCAGTCTGCGACAGTTTTTCCCACTCTTTTAATCTATCAATATCTTTTCATAATTTTATGCTCCAGACTATATTAATTACTATGCCACCTATCTTTGTGTCATTGGTGAACTTGAATATATGGCACTATATTGTGCTATCAAAGTCATTGTTAAATATAGTGAGCAGTTGAGGCCCCAGTACAGATCCTCTTAGGGTACCACAAGTTGCTTCTTTACAATTCAAGTACATACCCATTATCCTTACTCTCTGACTTCTGCCTCCTAACCAGGTCAATAATTTGCCTTCAATATCATGAGCTTTAATTTTAGCTAACAGACTCATATGGAACCTTATCAAATGCCTTCTGGAAGTCCATATGAACTATATCCACAGCCAATCCCCTGTCAACTACTTCAGTTACTTCTTCAATAAATTCAATTAGTTTTGACAGACATGACCTACCCTTCAGGAATCCCTGTTGGCTGTCTCGAATCAGTTCAAGCGATGGTAATGCCATTGAATGTCAAGGGGAGATGGTTAGATTCTCTCTTGTTGGAGATGGTCATTGCTGATACTTGTGTGGTGCGAATGTCACTTGCCACTTAATAGCCCAAGCCTGGATATTGTCCAGGTCTTGCTGCATTTCTACCCGGACTGCTTCAGTGTCTGACGAGTTGCAAATGTTGCTGAACATTGTGCAATCATCAGCAAATATCCCCACTTCTGACCTTATGATTAAAGGAATGTCATTGATGAAGCAGCTGAAGATGATTGGGCCTAGGACACTACTCTGAGGAACTCCTGCAGTGATGTCCTGGAGCTCAGATGATTGGCCTCCAACAACCACAACCATCTTCCTTTGTGCTAGGTATGACTCCAAGCAGCGGAGAGTTTTCCCCCTGATTTCCATTGACTTCAGTTTTGCTCGGGCTCCTTGATGCCATACTCGGTCAACTACTGCCTTGATGTCAAGGGCAGTCACTCTCACCTCACCTCTTGAGTTCAGCTCTTTTGTCCATGTTTGAACCAAGGCTGTAATGAGGTCAGGAGCTGAGTGGCCTTGGCGGAACCCAAACTGAGCGTCACTGAGCAGGTTATTGCTAAGCAAGTGCCACTTGATAGCACTGTTGATGACACCTTCCATCACTTTACTGATGATTGAGAGTAGACTGATGGGGCCGTAATTGGCCGGGTTCGACCTGTCCTGCTTTTTGTGTACAGGATCTCCCTGGGCAATTTTCCACATTGCTGGATAGATGCCAATGTTGTAGCTGTACTGGAACAGCTTGGCTAGGGGCGCAGCAAAGTCTGGAGCACAGGTCTTCAGTACTATTGCCAGAATATTGTCAGGGCCCATCGAATTTGCAGTATCAAGTGCCTTCAGTCATTTCTTGATATCACGTGGAGTGAATCGAATTGACTTTGTTTGCTGTTCTTTATATCTCTTCCAGTCCTCTGGATCCACACTATTCTTTGCACTTTTATATTCTTACGACCACTGCCCCACGGGTCCCAACATATTTTTAAATCCTTTACCACATGCCAATACGGTCAATCAAAGACTCTATTTTTATCCCAGAAGAAAACACACCAACCATGTTTCTTTACTAAACAACAAAATTATCAGTTTATTATAAAACAAGTCTTAGCCAATAATGAAGTAAAGCATAAACATACAGCTTGAAATATTAAAGTTTCATTTTTACCTTAGCCCCTCACACACTGGGGAGGCAGTGGCGTAGTGGTATTTTCACTGGACTAGTAACCCAGAGACCCAGGGTATTGCTCAGGGGACATGGATGCAAATCCCACCACAGCAGGAGATGAAATTTGAATTCAATTAGTAAGTCTGAAATTTAAAAGCTAGTCTAATGATGGCCATGAAACCATTGTCGATTGTTGTAAAAACCCATCTGATTCACTCATGTCCTTTCGGGAAAGAAATCTGCTGTCCTTACCTGGTCTGGCCTACATATGACTCCAGACCCACAGCAATGTGGTTGACTCTTAAATGCCCTCTGAAATGGTCAAGCAAGCCACTCAGTTTTATCAAACTGCTACAGAGTCAATAAGGAATGAAACCAGCTGGACCACCCGGCATCGACCTAGGCACTGGAAACGACAACGGCAAACCCAACCCTGTCGACCCTACAGAATCCTCCTTACTAACATCTGGGGGCTTGTGCCAAAGTTGGGAGAACAGCCTGACATAGTCATACTCACGGAATTGTACCTTACAGACAATGTCCCAGACACTACCATCACCATCCCCGGGTATGTTCTGTCCCACTGACAGAACAGACCCAGCAGAGGTGGCGGCACAGTGGCATACAGTCGGCAGGTAGTTGCCCTGGGAGGCCTCAACATTGACTCCAGACCCCATGAAGTCTCATGGCATCAGGTCAAACATGGGCAAGGAAACCTCCTGCTGATGACCACCGACCACCCTCCCTCAGCTGATGAATCAGTGCTTCTCCATGTTGAACAGCACTTAGGGGAAGCACTGAGGGTGGCAAGAGCACAGAATGTACTCTGGGTCAGGGACTTCAATGTCCATCACCAAAAGTGGCTCGGTAGCACCACCACTGACCGCGCTGGCCGCGTTCTAAAGGACATAGCTGCTTGACTGGGTCTGCGGCAGGTGGTGAGGGAACGAACAAGAGGGAAGAATATACTTGACCTCGTCCTCCCCAGCAGCTTGCCGCAGATGCATCTGTCCATGACAGTATTGACAGGAATGACCACCGCATGGTCCTTGTGGAGACAAAGTCCCGTCTTCACATTGAGGATACCCTCCACCGTGTTGTGTGGCACTACCACCGTGCTAAATGGGATAGTTTTCGAACAGATCTAGCAATGCAAAATTGGGGATCCATGAGGTGCTGTGGACCATCAGCAGCAGCAGAATTGTACTCAACCACAATCTTTAACCTCATGGGCCGGCATATCCCCCACTCTACAGTTACCATCAAGCTGGGGGATCAATCCTGGTTCAATGAAGAGTGCAGGAGGGCATGGCAGGAACAGCAGCAGGCATACCTCAAAATGAGGTGTCAAGCTACAACCCAGGACTACTTGCATGCCTAACAGTGTAAGCAGCATGCAATAGACAGAGCTAAGTGATCCAATAACCAACGGATCAGATCTAAGCACTGCAGTCCTGCCATATCCAGTCATGACTGTTGGTGGACAATTTAACAACTAACCGGAGGAGGTGGCTCTACAAAAATTCCCATCCTCAATGATGGGGGAGCCCAGCACATCAGTGCAACAGATATGGCTGAAGCATTTGCAACGATTTTCAGCCAGAAGTGCCGAGCTGAAGATCCATCTTGGCCTCCTCCTGAAGTCTCCAGCATTACAGATGCCAGTCTTCAGCCAATTCGAATCACTCCGCGTGATATCAAGAAATGACTGAAGGCACTGGATACTGCAAAGCCCTGACAACATTCCAGCAATAGTACTGAAGACCTGTGCTCCTGAACTTGCCGCGTACCTAGCCAAGCTGTTCCAGTACAGCTACAACTCTGTCATCTACCCGGCAATGTGGGAATTGCTCGGGTATGTCCTGTACACAAAAAGCAGGACAAGTCCAACCTGGCCAGTTGCCACCTCATCAGTCTGCTCTCAATCATTAGTAAAGTGATGGAAGGTGTTGTCAACAGTGCTATCAAGTGGCACTTGCTCAGCAATAACATGCTCACTGATGTTCAGTTTGCATTCCACCAGGGCCACTCAGCTCCTGACCTCACTAAAGCCTGGTTCAAACATGGACAAAGGAACTGAACTCAAGAGGTGAGGTGAGTGTGACTGCCCTTGACATCATGGCAGCATTTGACTGAGTATGGCATCAAGGAGCCCTAGCAAAACTGGAGTCAATGGGATTCAGGGGGAAAACTTTCCCCTGCTTGGAGTTATACCTAGCACAAAGGAAGATGGTTGTGGGTGTTGGAGGTCAATCGTCTGAGCTCCGGCACATCACTGCAGGAGTTCCTCAGGGTAGTAACCTAGGCTCAACCATCTTCAACTGCTTCATCAATGACCTTCCTTCATTCATAAGGTGAAAAGTGGGGATGTTCGCTGATGATTGCACGATGTTCAGCACCATTCATGACTCCTCAGATACTGATGCAGTCCGTGTAGAAATGCAGCAAGACCTGGACAATATCCAGGCTTGGGCTGATAAGTGGCAAGTAACATTCGCGCCACACAAGTACCAGGCAATGACCATCTCAAACAAAAGAGAATCTCACCATCTCCCCTTGACATTCAATGGCATTATGATCACTGAATCCCCCACTAGCAATATCCTGGGGGTTACCGTTGACCAGAAACTGAATTGGAGTAGCCATATAAATACCATGGCTACAAGAGCAGGTCAGAGTCTAGGAATCCTGCGGCGAGTAACTCTCCTCCTGACTCCCCAAAACCTGTCCACCATCTACAAGGCACAAGTCAGGAGTGTGATGGAATACTCTCCACTTGCCTGGATGGGTGGCAGCTCCAACAACACTCAAGAAGCTCAACACCATCCAGGACAAAGCAGCCGGCTTGATTGGGACCCCATCCAGGCATTCACTCCGTTCACCACCGCCACAGTGGCAGCAGTGTGTACCTTCTGCATGATGCACTGCAGCAATGCACCAAGTCTCCTTAGACAGCACCATCCAAACCTGCGACCTCCACCACCTAGAAGGACAATGACAGCAGATGCCTGGGAACACCACCACCTGCAAGTTCCCCTCCAAGCCACACACCATCCTGACATGGAAGTATGTCGCTGTTCCTTCACTGTCACTGGGTCAAAATCCTGGAACTCCCTTCCTAACAGCACTGTGGGTGTACCTACCCCATATGAACTGCAGCAGTTCAAGAAGGCAGCTCACCACCATCTTCTCAAGGGCAATTAGGGATGGGCAATAAATGCTGGCCTAGCCAGTGACACCCAAATCCCACAAACGAAGAACAAAAAACACACTCATACACTGGTTAACCGGAAAAATAAAGGTATTTGCGTTTTTGAGCTCTATTACAAAAAAAACCTCGGCTAAATACTTGCTCATTCTTGAAGAAGAAAGAAGATATGGAAAGATGTCCTTTGTTTTAGTTTGGCATCCCAAATGTGTATCGACGGCTGTCACTGGGATCTTCCTAGAACAGTTCTTTTCAGGTGAGGTTGAAGATCTGTTTGGGTGGGCCTCCAGGAAATACACCAACTGAGATTTCAGACATAGGCCTTACAGGAGGAATGCAGCAATAGTTTCAGTCTGCTTCTTACGCTTGCTTTTCAGCTCCTCAATAGATAGAAAATTGGCAGGTTTTTTCCAAACTGCTGGAACAGACAGAGTTGTGGTTTGTTCTTCTTGGCAAGTATTCTCCAACTGTCTTTTCAAACCATTGTTCATATCCCAACTCACTGACCAATGTCATTAGAGACAAGTCTCCTGACCCCTATAAATCTTGATCTGTCACTTCTCTGCAAACATCTTTTGACAAGTCAAAAACAACCCCTGCTGGGTAATTATTTGAAAACAGGTGCCTTCCTGTCATTGTTTGTTTTCAAAGCCAGACCTCTCAGGAACCCTGGTAAAAAACCCGTCCATGGAGTCTTTTCAGTTTTCCCAAAATAAACCAATGTCCAGCTCTATAATACGAGTTCTCAAAAAAAACTTGAAAATATAGAAGCACTCGTAACAATATGCTCTTTCTTTAGCTTTATGTATCCTTCACTTGTTTTGTTGACCATGGCTGATTTATTTGGTAAGTCCCTTAGGGGTATATACACTGGTCCTATATTAAACAAAATTATTTTTTGAGTACTTCCCACAGTTCATCTGTAGTCTTACCGAATATCTGTTTTGACCATCTTGCTGTCATCAGTAACTATCTCATCCTGTTAAAGTTCGCCTTAATTAGGCTTATTCCTCCATTTCAAACCTAACATTGCATTTGATCACTGTTATGTAAATGTTTCCTTACTGTTAGGCTATTAACTAAATCTGGCTTATTACTCATCACAAATCTAGTATAGCCTGCCCTCTTGTTGTTAGATGTAGTGTCTGTGAAATTAGACTTCGTAGCACCAGTGGGGTCAGCGCTATGGAAGCCGAGGAATGAGAGAATGACCCGTGCAATGCTTCCTGCCACTTAAGCACAGCGCCCAGTACTGGAAGGTGCTTGGCAAACGTGCTGTACCTGCGCCAGAAGCATCAGGAGAAATTTGATAGTGACATCAATCAGTCATTCCGGCTGATTTGACACAGGTTTTTGTAACTTTGACCGTATGGGTCCAGTGTAGGTATGGGTTAATTACTCTCAGCTAACCATGTGTTCGGCTGCACAAGGGACACTCCACCCCGACCCTCCAATAGCACTATTTAAAGGAACAGCCATCCAACTTGCAGGTGATGTACTTTTAACTTACTTAGAGTAATGGGGGAAATTTTATGCTGACGACAGGGTTCTCGAGAGACACACGTTGCCTCCTTTGGGGAAGGCCTACTGTATGACAAGCCAATCAGGCAATTAACAGGCCACTGGCTGGCCTTTTCCAGAATCAGGACCCCGGGCGAGGGAAGTCCTGCCTGGCGAGAGCTGCCGACCAATCAGAGCCTGGCAGTTCTTTTGCTCAGCAGTGCCACCTGGGAGGTGGTGGCTGCTGCCAAAATGACACCACCGGAGGCCCAGGATTGCGGAGTGACCAGGTCAGAGTTAAGTGATGGCAGGAGGGGTTTTCCAGCGTGGGGGTCATGGGGGTGGGGGTGTTGGCAGCAAGGGCAGGGAAGTGGCTCTTAGCGGGTCTCCCCCTTCCCAATGCCGCAACCCTCAATCAGGCACTGCGTGCCTTTGAATGAAGGACCATCTCCCCTCAGAAGAGATCACAAGCAACCCCACACGGGTTTGCATGTTGTGCTTCCCATGTGGCAACAAGCCTGCCCACCACCGGGTTAATACCAGTGGCGGTGGGAAGAGGCCCTTAATTGGGCATTAATTGCCCCTTAAGGGCCTCAATTAGTGGCAGGTAGGAAGGCTGTCCATGGGCCTTCCTGCCACGGACTTAATCGGGGTGGAGGCAGGAAGATAGCAGGGTCCCCCATTCGCCACCATCCCACCGATTAAATGCCTTCCCCGCCCATAAACTCGCCACGGGGGACAGCATAAAATGTTGCCCATACAGTCATTATGACACGGAAGGAGGCCATTCAGCCCATCAAATCCATGCCAGCTCTGTGTAGAGCAATTCAGTCAGTCCATTCGCCCAGTGTATCCCTGTAGCCCTGCAAGTTTATTTCCCTTAAGTGCCTAGTCCTTGTGCCATCAGCTATTGGGAACAGCTTTTCTTTATCTACCTTATCTAAACCTGTTACAATTTTGTACACCTCAATCAAATTGATTTGAAGGCACAAATAGAAGTAAATGGGTATGATTTAATTGCCACTGTGGAGATGTGGTTACAGGGTGACCAAGACTGGGAACTGAAGATTCAGGGATATTCATCATTTAGGAAGGATAGGTGGAGGGGAAAATGTGGTGGGGTAGTGTTGTTAATAAGGAATGAGATCAGTACTTTAGTGAGAGAGGTTCTTAGAGTGAAGGAGCACGACGTAGAATCAGTTTGGGTGGAGCTAAGAAACAGCAAGGGTAGCAAACATTGGTAGGAGTTGTTTATAGGCCACCAAACTGGAACAGCAATGTTGGGCATGGTATAAATAAGGAAATTAGACCTGCATATAGCATGGCACAGTAATGATGGGTGACGTCAATTTACATATAGACTGGGTAAGCATAATTAGCACTAATGCTGTGGAGGATGAATTCCTGGAGTGTGTACGAGATGGGTTTCTGGAGCAGTATGTTGAAGAACCAACTTGGGATCAGGCTATTTTAAATTTATTATTATGTAATGAGAAAGAGCTAATTAATAACCTTGTTGTAAAGGAGCCATTAGGAAATAGTGACCACAATATGATAGAATTTTACAAGTTTGAAAGAGATATAGTTCATTCTGAAACAAGGGTCTTAAATCTGAACAAAGGAAACTATGAAGGTATGTGAGGCAAATTGGCTATGGTGGATTGGGAAAATACGTTAAAAGATTTGACGGTAGACAGGCCTAGTACTTAAAGAAGTATTACATGGTCTACAACAAATATACATTCCTCTAAGACACAAAAACCTAACAGGAAAGGTGAATCAACCGTGGCTAACAAAAGAAGTTAAAGATTGCAATAAATCAAAGGAAGTGGCTTATAAGGTTGTGAGAAAAAGTGGTAAGCCCAAGGATTGGGAGCGATTTAGAATCCAGCAAAGGAGGACCAAGAAATTGATAAAGAAAGGGAAAAGAAAATATGAATACAAGCTAGCGAGAAACATAAAGACGGACTGAAAAATCTTCTTTAGGTATGTGAAAAGGAAAAGATTAGCAAGGACAAATGGGGGTCCATTACAGGTGGAGGCAGGAGATTTTGTGGTGGAGAATGTGGAAATGGTGGAGAGACTAAACAATTACTTTGTGTCTGTCTTCATGGAGGAAGATACAGAAAATCTCCCAGAAATACTAGGGAACCAAGAGACTTGTAAAAATGAGGAACTGAAAGAAATTAGTATCAATAAAGAGGTAGTACTCAAAAAATAATTGGATTGAAAGTTGATAAATCCCCTGGACCAGATGAGCTACATTTCAGATTATTGAAGGAGGTGTCTATAGAGATTTTGGATGCATATAGATTCTGGAAGGGTTCCTGCAGACTATTTACGAAGGGTGCGAGGGGAAAACAGAGAACTACAAGCCTGTTAGTTTGACATCAGTCGCAGGGAAAATGTTAGAATTTATTATTAAGGAATGTGATAACCAGACATTTGGAAAATAATATGATTGGGCAGGGACAAAATGGATTTATGAAAGGGAAATCATGTTTGACAAAGTTGTTGGAGTTTTTTGAGGCTGTTACTTGTAGCATAGATGAAGGAGAACCAGTGGATGTGGTGTATTTGGATTTTCAGAAGGTCCCACACAGGAGATTAGTAAACAAAATTAGAGCATTTGTGATTGGGGGTAATTTACTGCTATGGATTGAGAATTGGTTAACAGACAGAAAGCAGAGAGTAGGAATAAATCGGTCATTCTCAGGATGGCAGGCTGTTACTAGTGGGGTACCGTAAGGATCGGTACTTGGACCATGGCTGTTCACAATCTACATAAATAATTTGGATATGGGGACCAAATGTAATATTTCCAAATTTGCTGATGACACAAAACTAGGTGGGAATGTAAGTTGTGAGGTGGATTTAAGAAGGCTTCAAGGGGATTTACAAACATATGAACATACAAACATACTAATTAAGAGCAGATTTGGACAGTCTAAGTGAATGGGCAAGAACATAGCAGATGGAATATAATGTGAATAAGTGTGAAGTGATCCACTTTGGTTGAAAAAACAGAAAGGCAGAGTATTTCTTAAATGGTGAGAGTTTGGGAAGTGTTGATGTCCAGAGAGACATGTGTGTCCTTCATGACTGACTGTCAGCTAGTATACAGGTGCAGCATGCATTTAGGAAGGAAAATGGTATTTTGGCCTACATTGTAAGAGGATTTGAATATAGGAGTAAAAATGTTTTGCTGCAATTGTATAGAGCCTTGGTGAGACTGCACCTGCCGTATTGTGTACAGTTTTGGATTCCTTACCTAAGGAAGTGTTACGGTCAAGTGAGGAGGGTTGAAGGGCTTCCCTCTTTTCCTTCTTCTTGTTTGAGCACAACAGGTTTAATTCTTCCTTCAAGTGGATGTACTGGCCAATTCAGTAGGTGTTTAATTGGTTCTTGTTATGATCATAACAAGTAAGTAATTGGACAGGTTTTCTTGAGTTTAACAAAGAAAGTGGTTAATTTTATTGTACCTAAACTGAACTAATAAAAATAACAAACAATGTGCCAACTTTCACACACACACACACACTAAAGATTGACACACACACAAATAGGTTACAGTGTGGGGAAAGGTAGATTGGTTGAGTTAGAGCCGATAGAATATTGGGGTATACAGTTTGTGGTGTTTGGTGATTCAGCTGGCTTCTAGCTGAATTCGGTGGTCCTGAGGCTTTTAGTTTGAAGAGGCAGATGACTGGTTCGGTAGGTCTCTTGGAGACAGCAATGCGGATGATTTCCTCCAATGGGGTTTCTGATTGTAGCCAGAGTATACAAAGATGGTCAGTCAACAGGATTTGAAAGATTTCAAGCTGTAATGGAGTAAGAGAGAGACGCCCGCTCGAGTGTGTCAGAGTCCAGTTGCTTCTCCTTTCTCTGCTGCAGAAAGACACAAGCTTAAAACCACAGATGGGGAGGGGCTTGTCACATAACAGTCACTCAGTCATTCAAACATAGCAGATAGCAGTATTTCTTTCTTCCTAAAAAATACAGGTAGTTCCTTTAAACTTTCTGGGTCTTGGTTCTTGCTGGGGCATGAGCAGACATTGTGTCTCCCTCCTCACAAGCATTGCAGTGTTGCAAATAAAGTAGCCATCTTAAGCTGCCAGCAAAGTCATCCTTTCAGCTGGTCTTTTTAAAAATGTCTTTGAAAAAATATATAAATTCAGCAGCACAGGTAGATAAGGTGGTTAGGAAGGCATATGGGATACTTGCCTTTATTAGCCGAGGCATACAATATGGGAGGTTATGATGAGCTGTATAAAATGCTAGTTAACCCACAGCTAGAGTACTGTGTACAATTCTGGGCACCACACTATAGGAAGGATGTGATTGCACTGGAGAGGGTGCAGAGGAGATTCACCAGGGCCTGGGCTGGAGCATTTCATCTATGAAGCGAGACTGAAAAGGCTAGGGTTGTTTTCCTTAGAACAGAGAAGGATGAGGGGGGACGTGATTGAGGTATACAAAATTATGAGGGGCATTGATAGATTAGATTGGAAGAGACTTTTTCCCTTAGCGGAGGGGTCAATAACCAGGGGGCATAGATTTAAGGTAAGGGACAGGAGGTTTAGAGGGGATTTGAGGAAAAGTTTTTTCACCCAGAGGGTGGTTGGAATCTGGAACACACTGCCTGAAGAGGTGGTAGAGGCAGGAACCCTCACAACATTTAAGAAGTATTTTTATGAGCACTTGAAATGCCATAGCATACAAGGCTACGGGCCAAGTGCTGGAAAATGGGACTATAATAGTTAGGTGCTTGATGGCCGGCACAAACACGATGGGTCGAAGGGCCTGTTTCTGTGCTGTATGACTCTATCTCCAGTTAGTGGATTAAATAAAATTATCATTCAACAAAGCAGATTGGCGTAACAGAAGAATATACTTCCCATAGAGGGAGTGCAATGGAGATTGACCAGATTAATCCCTGGGATGGCGGGATTGTTTTATGAGGAGTGATTGCAGAAACTGGGCCTTTATTCTCTAGAGTTTCGAAGAATGAGAGGTGATCTCATTGAAACTTACAACATTCGTACAGGGCGTGACAGGGTATATGTGGATAGGATGTTTCGTCTGGCTGGTGAGTCTTGAACCAGGGGCCACAGTCTCAGAATAAGGGGCAGGCCATTTAAGACTGAGATGAGGAGGAATTTCTTTATTCAGAGGGTGGTGAATCTTTGGAATTGTCTACCTCAGAGGGCTGTGGAAGCTCAGTCATTGAGCATGTTCAAGATAGAAATCAATAGTTTTCTGGATACTAATGACATCAAGGAATATGGGGATAGTGGGGAAAAGTGGCGTAGAGGTAGATGATCAGCCATGATCTGTTTGAATGGTGGAGCAGGCCCACTGGGCAGAATGGCCTACTCCTGCTGCTATTTCCTATGTTCCTCAATCTCCCCTCACTCTCCTTTTCTCCATCCTCCAGTCTGAAAAACAACCATTTACCATGATTACAACAACACAGCACAAAAGCAAAATACTGTGGATGCTGAAAATCTGAAATAAAAACAGAAAATGCTGAAAATACTCATCAGGTCAGGCTGCATCTGTGGAGAGCAAAAATGAATTAACGTTTCAAGTCTGTGACCATTCACAACTCCTCGCTGTTTTCTGTCCTGAAGCTAATTTTTTATTCAAGCTGACAGTGACCCTCCTATTCAATGAGCCTCAATTTTGTTAACCAGTCTTTTATGTAGTACTTTGCTAAATGCTTTCTTAAAATCCATATAGACAACATCCATTGCATTTCCCTCATCAACCTTCTCTGTTATTTAATTTAAAAAATCAATTAGAATAGTTAAGCACGACCTACCTATTTGTAATCCCCTTGGGCCAGAGAGTAAATTAAACAAAGATACCAATGTATCTACCCTATTAATAGACTTAACAGAGTCAGCAAAAGTACCTGAAGAATTTCAAAGTATAAGTTCTCCCTAAGAAGGGCCAAAACTTCAGACTAACCTTGAATGGTTAATGAGACCTAACATTAAATCTAAGGTGCTGTTACAACACAAAGCACAGCAGCAGGAATCCAGGCAAATGGACAGGTTACAAAAGTCAATTTGAAACCCAAAGTGATTGGGATGATATTATTCAGGAGTTATATGAAAGGATCACGGTGTTAGAACAGAAAGTGGAAGTCCAAAATGAAGAAGCTATCGACTGCACTCAGAGTTTTAAACAAGGCTCGTTCTGGGTGGGATCAAGATAAACTGAAGGATTATAAAATGTTTAAAGACCAAGCCAAACAGGAATATCAAGCATTTTTATTCAGACATCAGGTCAATTTGAAGAACCTGCTTAAAGTAGCTAAGGAAAACTTTGACCAACAAAAGGAGTTCTTAACACAGAAAGAAGCAGTTTTAAACATGCTATCTCAAAAAGAGAGCATTGAATGTTTGAGTCTGGGGAATGGACATAAAAATAAAGATACACCTGCAGTTAAGCAGAAGGAAGGTGATTTAACTGTGGAATTAATGAGGACATTCTTTTCGAACTTAAACAATGAAGAACCTGGAACTGTGGGAGAAAATAAAGTTCAGAAGTGAAATATGAACAGACTGATTCAAGGACTAAGTTTGAAAATTCACATGTAGTTAACAATGAAAGATCTCCACTTACAGAAGGACCAAATGGATCACAATTCCCAACTACTGGTATGCAAAAGCCAAAGTGACTATCAGAACCATCGTTTACTCAAGAACATGGTAAAAATTTGGATTTTCATATACAGAAGAAAACAACTTTCAAGAAACACTGCAAAATACTAAGTCTTGTCTTGGCTCTTCAACAGTTTGAAGCATACATTTTGAGTAATCAAGGAAAAACATTAACCTACACTGATCATAATCCACCAGTGTTTTTGGAACTGTTTCGCAGAAAGAATCTTCGATTGTTTCGCTGGAGTTTGATGCTGCAGCTTTTAATTTAAAATTATTCATGTTGCAGGGAAGAGCAACACAATTGCTGATGTTCTAACTGGACTGTAACTTTTTAAAAAAATGATTTACAACTGCCCTCAAAGACACTTACATGGTTCATTGGCATACCACAGTTTTTCAAGTGTCCTTTCCATCTGTTTAAATACTATCATCTTTTGGTAAAGGTTTCTGGTTACAAATTCAGCAAAGGAATATTGTCAAGATGGATTATTTTGTGGATTATGAGGAAGACTGTTATATGTATTGCATGTGATAAGTTAGTTGTTAAAATATATAGCATATTATAAGTTATTTTGTTCTTGTGATGAATTTTCATTTTTTTCTAGGGGGAAGGTGTTATGATCATTTGGTTCATGGTTTGTATTAATTTTCTAGAGGTAACTTTTAATTTGGGAATTGAATTTTTTTAAATGCAAGACAAATGAAAACACTGGGTTTGGAATCTGGCAAACAAACCTAGAATAGTTACAAATCAAAGGGTGGCCCATGTTTATTTAGTAAGATCATAATGGGAAGTGAGAAGACCCTAAACAATGGGAACCTCTCTGAACTTCTTGATGAAGATGCCTCAATCAGATGTTTATTATTCATATGATTTCCCAGAACAAAGAGAAGATTTAGAGTTGGAAATAATTTGTTTAAATTGCTATCTGGGACATCCCACATGATGTGCTGACGCAGGGGGTGCCTGCTGATGTTTTGATCTGTGTGCTTGCTGAGTGAAACGCTGTTGGCTTTTGGAGAGCAGTTGGACTCAGGAGCAAAGAGGCCATCAGGAACCTGGGTGTTTCTTTTTTTTTATTCATTCAGGGGAGGTGGACATTGCTGTATGGGCCAGCATTTATTGCCCATCCCTAATTGCCCTTGAGAAGGTGGTGGTTTGCTGCCTTCTTGAACCGCAGCAGTCCATGTGGGATAGGTGCTGTTAGGAAGGGAGTTCCAGGATTTTGACCCAGTGACAGTATAGGAACGGCAATATAGTTCCAAGTCAGGAAGGTCTGTGGCTTGGAGGGGAACTTTCAGGTGGTGGTGTTGCAATTCATTTGCTGCTCTTGTCCTTCGAGGTGGTAGAAGTCGCGGGTTTGGAAGGTGCTGTCTAAGGAGCCTTGGCACATTGCTGCAGTGCATCTTGTAGATGGTACACACTGCTGCCACTGGGCGTCGGTGGTGGAGGGAGCGAATGTTTGTGGATGGGGTGCCAATCAAGTGGTCTGCTTTGTCCTGGAGCTGTTGAGTGTTGCTGGAGTTGTACCCATCCAGGCAAGTGGAGAGTATTCCATCACACTCCTGATTTGAGCCTTGTAGATGGTGGACAGGCTTTGGAGAGTCAGGGGGTGAGTTACTTGCCGTAGGATTCTTAACCTCTGACCTGCTCTTGTAGCCATGGTATTTATATGGCTAATCCAATTCAGTTTCTGGTCAATGGTAACCCCCAGGATGTTGATAGTACGGGATTTAGCGATGGTAGTGTCATTGAATGTCAAGGGGAGATGGTTAGATTCTCTCTTATTGCAGATGGTCATTGCCTGGCACTTGTGTGGCACGAATGTTACTTGTCACTTATCAGCCCAAGCCTGGATATTGTGCAGGTCTTGCTGCATTTCTACATGGACTGCTTCAGTATCTGAGGGGTCGCGAATGTTGCTGAACATTGTGCAATCATCAGCGAACATCCCCACTTGTGACCTTATAATTGAAGGAAGGTCATTGATGAAGCAGCTATAGATGGTTGGGCTTAGGACACTACCCTGAGGAACTCCTGCAGTGATGCCCTGGAGCTGATATGATTGACCTCCAACAACCACAATCATCTTCCTTTGTGCTAGGTATGACTCCAACCAGCGGAGCAATTTCGCCCTGATTCCCATTGACTCCAGTCTTGCGAGGGCTCCTTGATGCCATACTCGGTCAACTACTGCCTTGATGTCAAGGGCAGTCACTCTCACCTCACCTCTTGAGTCAGCTCTTTTGTCCATGTTTGAAACAAGGCTGTATGAGGTCAGGAGCTGAGTGGTCCTGGCGGAATCCAAAATGAGCGGTACTGAGCAGGGTATTGCGAAGCACGTGCCACTTGATAGAACTGTCAACCTCACCTTCCATCATTTTACTGATGATCGAGAGTCGACTGATGGGGCATTAATAGGCCAGGTTGGATTTGTCTTGCTTTTTGTGCACAGGACATACCTGGGCAATTTTCCACATTGCCAGGTAGATGCCAGAGTTGTAGCTGTACTGGAACAGCTTGGCTAGGTATGCGGCAAGTTCAGGAGCACAGGTCTTCAGTATTATTGCTGGACTGTTGTCAGGGCTTTGCAGTATCCAGTGCCTTCAGTCATTTCTTGATATCACGCGGAGTGAATCTGTGATGCTGGAGACTTCAGGAGGAGGCCGAGATGGATCTTCAGCTCGGCACTTCTGGCTGAAAATCGTTGCAAATGCTTCAGCCATATCTGTTGCACTGATGTGCTGGGCTCCCTCATCATTGAGGATGGGGATTTTTGTAGAGCCACCTCCTCCAGTTAGTTGTTAAATTGTCCACCATCAGTCACGACTGGATGTGGCAGGACTGCAGTGCTTAGATCTGATCCGTTGGTTATTGGATCACTTAGCTCTGTCTATTGCATGCTGCTTATACTGTTAGGCACGCAAGTAGTCCTGGGTTGTAGCTTGACACCTCATTTTGAGGTATGCCTGCTGCTGTTCCTGCCATGCCCTCCTGCACTCTTCATTGAACCAGGATTGATCCCCAGCTTGATGGTAACTGTAGAGTGGGGGATATGCCGGCCCATGAGGTTAAAGATTGTGGTTGAGTACAATTCTGCTGCTGCTGATGGTCCACAGCACCTCATGGATTCCCAGTTTTGCATTGCTAGATCTGTTCGAAAACTATCCCATTTAGCACGGTGGTAGTGCCACACAACACGGTGGAGGGTATCCTCAATGTGAAGACGGGACTTTGTCTCCACAAGGACCGTGCGGTGGTCATTCCTGTCAATACTGTCATGGACAGATGCATCTGCGGCAAGCTGCTGGGGAGGACGAGGTCAAGTATATTCTTCTCTCTTGTTCGTTCCCTCACCATCTGCCGCAGACCCAGTCAAGCAGCTATGTCCTTTAGAACACGGCCAGCGCGGTCAGTGGTGGTGCTACCGAGCCACTTTTGGTGATGGACATTGAAGTCCCTGACCCAGAGTACATTCTGTGCTCTTGCCACCCTCAGTGCTTCCCCTAAGTGCTGTTCAACATGGAGAAGCACTGATTCATCAGCTGAGGGAGGGTGGTCGTTGGTAATCTGCAGGAGGTTTCCTTGCCCATGTTTGACCTGATGCCATGAGACTTCATGGGGTCTGGAGTCAATGTTGAGGCCTCCCAGGGCAACTACCTGCCGACTGTATGCCACTGTGCCGCCACCTCTGCTGGGTCTGTTCTGTCGGTGGGACAGAACATACCCGGGGATGGTGATGGCAGTGTCTGGGACATTGTCTGTAAGGTACAATTCCGTGAGTATGCCTATGTCAAGCTGTTCTCCCAACTTTGGCACAAGCCCCCAGATGTTAGTAAGGAGGATTTTGTAGGGTCGACAGGGTTGGGTTTGCCGTTGTCGTTTCCAGTGCCTAGGTCGATGCTGGGTGGTCCAGCTGGTTTCATTCCTTATTGATACTGTCGCAGTTTGATAAAACTGAGTGGCTTGCTTGACCATTTCAGAGGGCATTTAAGAGTCAACCACATTGCTGTGGGTCTGGAGTCATATGTAGGCCAGACCAGGTAAGGACAGCAGATTTCTTTCCCTAAAGGGCATGAGTGAATCAGATGGGTTTTTACAACAATCGACAATGGTTTCATGGCCATCATTAGACTAGCTTTTTAATTTCAGACTTACTAATTGAATTCAAATTTCACCTCCTACTGTGGTGGGATTTGCACCCATGTCCCCTGAGCAATACCCTGGGTCTCTGGGTTACTAGTCCAGTGAAAATACCACTACGCCACTGCCTCCCCAGTGTGTGAGGGGCTAAGGTAAAAATGAAACTTTAATATTTCAAGCTGTATGTTTCTGCTTAACTTCATTATTGGCTAAGACTTGTTTTATAATAAACTGATAATTTTGTTGTTTAGTAAAGAAACATGGTTGGTGTGTTTTCTTCTGGGATAAAAATAGAGTCTATGATTGACCGTATTGGCATGTGGTAAAGTATTTAAAAATATGTTGGGACCCGTTGAGAAGTGGTCGTTACAATATAAAAGTGCAAAGAATAGTGTGGATCCAGAGGACTGGAAGAGATATAAAGAACAGCAAATAAAGTCAATTCGATTCACTCCCCATGATATCAAGAAATGACTGAAGGCACTTGATACTGCAAATTCGATGGGCCCTGACAATATTCTGGCAATAGTACTGAAGACCTGTGCTCCAGAATTTGCTGCGCCCCTAGCCAAGCTGTTCCAGTACAGCTACAACATTGGCATCTATCCAGCAATGTGGAAAATTGCCCAGGGAGATCCTGTACACAAAAAGCAGGACAGGTCGAACACAGCCAATTACCGCCCCATCAGTCTACTCTCAATCATCAGTAAAGTGATGGAAGGTGTCATCAACAGTGCTATCAAGTGGCACTTGCTTAGCAATAACCTGCTCAGTGACGCTCAGTTTGGGTTCCGCCAAGGCCACTCAGCTCCTGACCTCATTACAGCCTTGGTTCAAACATGGACAAAAGAGCTGAACTCAAGAGGTGAGGTGAGAGTGACTGCCCTTGACATCAAGGCAGTAGTTGACCGAGTATGGCATCAAGGAGCCCGAGCAAAACTGAAGTCAATGGAAATCAGGGGGAAAACTCTCCGCTGCTTGGAGTCATACCTAGCACAAAGGAAGATGGTTGTGGTTGTTGGAGGCCAATCATCTGAGCTCCAGGACATCACTGCAGGAGTTCCTCAGAGTAGTGTCCTAGGCCCAATCATCTTCAGCTGCTTCATCAATGACATTCCTTTAATCATAAGGTCAGAAGTGGGGATATTTGCTGATGATTGCACAATGTTCAGCAACATTTGCAACTCGTCAGACACTGAAGCAGTCCGGGTAGAAATGCAGCAAGACCTGGACAATATCCAGGCTTGGGCTATTAAGTGGCAAGTGACATTCGCACCACACAAGTATCAGCAATGACCATCTCCAACAAGAGAGAATCTAACCATCTCCCCTTGACATTCAATGGCATTACCATCGCTTGAACTGATTAGAGACAGCCAACAGGGATTCCTGAAGGGTAGGTCATGTCTGTCAAAACTAATTGAATTTATTGAAGAAGTAACTGAAGTAGTAGACAGGGGATTGGCTATGGATATAGTTCATATGGACTTCCAGAAGGCATTTGATAAGGTTCCATATGAATCTGTTAGCTAAAATTAAAGCTCATGATATTGAAGGCAAATTATTGACCTGGTTAGGAGGCAGAAGTCAGGGAGTAAGGATAATGGGTATGTACTTGAATTGTAAAGAAGCAACTTGTGGTACCCTAAGAGGATCTGTACTGGGGCCTCAACTGCTCACTATATTTACCAATGACTTAGATAGCACAATACAGTGCCATATATTCAAGTTCACCAATGACACAAAGATAGGTGGCATAGTAATTAATATAGTTTGGAGCATAAAATTACGAAAAGATATTGATAGATTAAAAGAGTGGGAAAAACTGTCGCAGGCTGATTTCAATGTAGGTAAGTGAAATCATTCATTTTGGAACAAAAAAGGTTAGATCTGAGTAATTCCAACTGACAGTCCCCGCCTCCTCCACCCCCCCACCCACCGTGGCCAGGGACGGGAGCCGGAAACAGTCCCGGCTCCTGTTTCCTGACCCCGAAGTGAAAATTCAGCTCTTGGTGTCTGAAGTTGTCTGATAGCTAGTTTTAAGATAGTAAGATTGATGTCAACCTTTAAATATTGAAATCAATGAGGTGGTCTCTCCAGGACTTGCCAGGCACCTGCTCATGGGCCCCAGCAGTGTTCAGGAGCAGAGCTAGATACTCTAGGTAGTGTCCTAGGCCCAACCATCTTCAGCTGCTTCATCAATGACCTTCCTTCAAACATAAGGTCAAAAGTGGGGATGTTCGCTGATGATTGCACAATGTTCAGCACCATTCTTCAACGCCAGGAGCATCTGGAATAAGGTGGGTGAGCTTGCAGCATGGGTTGGTACCTGGGATCTCGATGTCGTGGCCATTTCGGAGACATGGGTAGAGCAGGGGCAGGAATGGATGTTGCAGGTTCCGGGATTTAGATGTTTCAGTAAGAACAGAGAAGATGGTAAAAGAGGGGGGGTGTGGCATTGTTAATCAAGGAGAGTATTACAGCGACAGATAGGACGTTTGAGGACTCGTCTACTGAGGTAGCATGGGCCGAGGTTAGAAACAGGAGAGGTGAGGTCACCCTGTTGGGAGTCTTTTATAGACCTCCAAATAGTTCCAGAGATGTAGAGGAAAGGATAGCGAAGATCATTCTCGACAGGGGCGAGAGTAACAGGGTAGTTGTTATGGGGGACTTTAACTTTCCAAATATTGACTGGAAATACTATAGTTTGAGTACTTTAGATGGGTCAGTTTTTGTCCAGTGTGTGCAGGAGGGATTTCTGACACAGTATGTAGACAGGCCAACCAGGGGCGATGCCACATTGGATTTGGTACTGGGTAATGAACCCGGCCAGGTGTTAGATTTAGATGTAGGTGAGCACTTTGGTGATAGTGATCACAATTCGGTTAGGTTTACCTTAGCGATGGGCAGGGACAGGTATATACCGCAGGGCAAAAATTATAGCTGGGGGAAAGGAAATTATGATGCGATTCGGCAAGATTTAGGATGCGTAGGATGGAGAAGGAAACTGCAGGGGATGGGAACAATCGAAATGTGGAGCTTATTCAAGGAACAGCTACTGCGTGTCCTTGATAAGTATGTACCTGTGAGGCAGGGAGGAAGTTGTCGAGCGAGGGAGCCGTGGTTTACTAAAGAAGTTGAAGCGCTTGTCAAGAGGAAGAAGAAGGCTTATGTTAGGATGAGACGTGAAGGCTCAGTTAGGGCGCTTGAGAGTTACAAGCTAGCCAGGAAGGATCTAAAGGGAGAGCTAAGAAGAGCAAGGAGAGGACACGAGAAGTCATTGGCGGATAGGATCAGGGAAAACCCTAAGGCTTTCTATAGGTATATCAGGAATAAAAGAATGACTAGAGTTAGATTAGGGCCAATCAAGGATAGTTGTGGGAAGTTGTGTGTGGAATCAGAGGAGGTAGGGGAAGTGTTAAATGAATATTTTGCATCAGTATTTACAGTAGAGAAAGAAAATGTTGTCGAGGAGAATACTGAGATTCAGGCTACTAGGCTAGATGGGATTGAGGTTCACAAGGAGGAGGTGTTAGCAATTTTGGAAAGTGTGAAAATAGATAAGTCCCCTGGGCCAGATGGGATTTATCCTAGGATTCTCTGGGAAGCTAGGGAGGAGATTGCAGAGCCTTTGTCCTTGATCATTATGTCGCCATTGTCGACAGGAATAGTGCCGGAAGACTGGAGGATGGCAAATGTTGTCCCCTTGTTCAAGAAGGGGAGTAGAGACAGCCCTGGTAATTATAGACCTGTGAGCCTTACTTCGGTTGTGGGTAAAATGTTGGAAAAGGTTATAAGAGACAGGATTTATAATCATCTTGAAAAGAATAAGTTCATTAGCGATAGTCAGCACGGTTTTGTGACGGGTAGATCGTGCCTCACAAACCTTATTGAGTTTTTCGAGAAGGTGACCAAACAGGTGGATGAGGGTAAAGCAGTGGATGTGGTGTATATGGATTTCAGTAAGGCGTTTGATAAGGTTCCCTATGGTAGGCTATTGCAGAAAATACGGAAGTATGGGGTTGAAGGTGATTTAGAGCTTTGGATCAGAAATTGGCTAGCTGAAAGAAGACAGAGGGTGGTGGTTGATGGCAAATGTTCATCCTGGAGTTTAGTTACTAGTGGTGTACTGCAAGGATCTGTTTTGGGGCCACTGCTGTTTGTCATTTTTATAAATAACCTGGAAGAGGGTGTAGAAGGGTGGGTTAGTAAATTTGCGGATGACACTAAGGTCGGTGGAGTTGTGGATAGTGCCGAAGGATGTTGTAGGGTACAGAGGGACATAGATAGGCTGCAGAGCTGGGCTGAGAGATGGCAAATGGAGTTTAATGCGGAAAAGTGCGAGGTGATTCACTTTGGAAGGAGTAACAGGAATGCAGAGTACTGGGCTAATGGGAAGATTCTTGGTCGTGTAGATGAACAGAGAGATCTTGGTGTCCAGGTGCATAAATCCCTGAAGGTTGCTACCCAGGTTAATAGGGCTGTTAAGGCGGCATATGGTGTGTTAGCTTTTATTAGTAGGGGGATCGAGTTTCGGAGCCACGAGGTCATGCTGCAGCTGTACAAGACTCTGGTGAGACCGCACCTGGAGTATTGCGTGCAGTTCTGGTCACCGCATTATGGGGAGGATGTGGAAGCTATGGAAAGGGTGCAGAGGAGATTTACTAGGATGTTGCCTGGTATGGAGGGAAGGTCTTGCGAGGAAAGGCTGAGGGACTTGAGGTTGTTTTCGTTGGAGAGAAGGAGGAGGAGAGGTGACTTAATAGAGACATATAAGATAATCAGAGGGTTAGATAGGGTGGATAGTGAGAGTCTTTTTCCTCGGATGGTGATGGCAAACACGAGGGGACATAGCTTTAAGTTGAGGGGTGATAGATATAGGACAGACGTCAGAGGTAGTTTCTTTACTCAGAGAGTAGTGGAACGCCCTGCCTGCAACAGTAGTAGACTCGCCAACTTTAAGGGCATTTAAGTGGTCATTGGATAGACATATGGATGAAAATGGAATAGTGTAGGTCAGATGGTTTCACAGGTCGGCGCAACATCGAGGGCCGAAGGGCCTGTACTGCGCTGTAATGTTCTAATTCTAATTCTAATTCATTCGCAACTCCTCAGATACTGAAGCAGTCCGTGTAGAAATACAGCAAGACTGGGACAATATCCAGGCTTGGGCTGATAAGTGGCAAGTAACATTTGCACCACACAAGTGCCAGGCAATGACCATCTTCAACAAGAGAGAATCTAACCATCTCCCCTTGACATTCAATGGCATTACCATTGCTGAATCCCGTACTATCAACATCCGAGGGGCTACCATTGACCAGAAACTGAAATGGAGTAGCCATATAAATACCGTGACTACAAGAGCAGGTCAGAGGCTAGGAATCCTGTGATGAGTAAGTCATCTCCTGACTCCCCAAAGCCTGTCCACCACCTGCAAGGCACAAGTCAGGAGTGTGATGGAATAATCTCCACTTGCCTGGACGAGTGCAGTTCCACCAACACTCAAGAAGCTCAACACCATCCAGGACAAAGCAGCCCGCTTGATTGCCACCCCATCCACAAACATTCACTCCCTGCACCACAGACGCACAGGGGCAGCAGTGTGACCATCTACAAGATGCACTGCAGCAATGCACCAAGACTACTTAGACAGCATCATCCAAACCCGCGACCTCTACCAACTAGAAGGACAAGGGCAGCAAATGAATGGGAACACCACCACCTGCAAGTTCCCCTCCAAGTCACACACCATCCTGACTTGGAACTATATCGCCGTTCCTTCACTGTCGCTGGATCAAAATCCTGGAACTCATGTTGGAGTTGTACAGTCATGTTGGAGTTGAATGTTGTCAGGGCCCATAGCATTTGCAGTATCCAGTGCCTTCAGTCGTTTCTTGATATCACGTGGAGTGAATCGAATTGGATGAAGTCTGGCATCTGTGATGTTGGGAACTTCAAGAGGAGGCCGAGATGGATCTTCAGCTCGGGACTTCTGGCTGAAGATTGTTGCAAATGCTTCAGCCTTATCTGTTGCACTGATTTGCTGGGCTCCCCCATAATTGAGGATGGGGATATTTGTGGAGCCACCTCCTCTAGTTATTTGGTTAATTGTCCACCACCATTCACAACTGGATGTGACAGGACTGCAGAGCTTAGATCTATCCATTGGTTGTGGGATCGTTTAGCTCTGTCTATCATATGTTGCTTCCACTGTTTGGAACGCAATTAGTCTTGGGCTGTAGCTTTACCAGGTTGACACCTCATTTTGAGGTATGCCTACTGCTGCTCCTGGCATGCCCTCCTGCACTCTTCATTGAACCAGGATTGATCCCCTGGCTTTATGGTAATGATTGAGTGAAGTATGTGCCGGGCCATGAAGTTACAGGTTGTGGTTGAGTACAATTCTGCTGCTGCTGATGGCCCACAGCGCCTCATGGATTGCCAGATTTGCATTGCTAGATCTGTTCAAAAACTATCCCATTTAGCACGGTGGTAGTGCCACAAAACACGATGGAGGGTATCCTCAATGTGAAGACAGGACTTCGTCTCCACAAGGAATGTGCGGTGGTCACTCCTACCAATACTGTTATGGACAGATGCCTTTGCAGCAGGCAGATTGTTGAGGATGACGTCAAGTAGGTTTTCCCCTCATGTTGGCTCCCTCACCACCTGCCGCAGACCCAGTCTAACATCTATGTCTGTCCCTTAGGTCTCGGCCAGCTTGGCCAGTAGTGATGCTACCGAGCCACTCTTGGTGATAGACATTGAAGTCCCCACCCAGAGTACATTCTGCACTCTTGCCATCCTCAGTGCTTCCTCTAAGTGGTGTTTCAAAATGGCGGAGTACTGATTCATCAGCTGAGGGGTTGAAGGTGGAAGGTGGGTAATCAGCAAGAGGTTTCCTCCCCCATGTTTGACCTGATGCCATGAGGCTTCATGGGGTCTGGAGTCAATGTTGAGGTCTCCCAGGGCAACTCCCTCCCGACTGTATGCCACTGTGCCGCCACCTTTGCTGGGTCTGCCGGTGGAACAGGACGTACCCAGGGATGGTGATGGTGGTGTCAGGGATATTGTCTACAAAGTATGATTCCATGAGTATGACAATGTCAGGTTGTTGCTTGACTAGTCTGAGGGACAACTCTCCCAATTTTGGCATTCGCCCTCAGATATTAATAAGGAGGACTTAGCAAGTCAACAGGGCTAGATTTGCTGTTGTCATTTCCAGTGCCTAGGTCGGTGCTGGGTAGTCTGTCCAGTTTCATTCCTTAACGACTTTGTAGCAGTTTTATACAACTGAGTGGCTTGCCAGGCCATTCAAGAGTCAACCACATTGCTGTAGGTCTGGTGTCACATGTAGGCCAGACCAGGTAAGGACAGCAGATTTCCTTCCCTAAAGGACATTAGTGAACTCGATGGGTTTTTGCAAAAATCGAGAATGGTTTCATGACCATCATTTGACTAGCTTTTAATTTCAGATTTATTAATTGAATTCAAATTCTGCCTTCTGCCATGGTGGGATTTGAACCCACATCCCCAGAGCATTACCCTGGGTCTCTGGGTTACTAGTCCAGTGACAATACCACTATGTCTCCATAGCATAGATGGATTTAAGGTGAGAAAGGATTAGAAGGCTATGTTGATGTAAAGATGAAGTAAGATGGACAAGGTTGTTGTGGATCATAAACACCAACATATACCTGTTGGGCTGTGTGGCCTGTTGCTGTCCTGAACATTCTATGTATGTAATTCTATGTACGTCATTCCTCCAACTCTTGCTTTTTCCCTTTTTCATTTCCACAACAACATTTCTGTAAAACCTAAGGCAAAGTACTCATTTAATATTCCTTCAACTTATTTGGCCTGATTCTTTAGTTCATTTTTTAAAGTATTTATAAAATCCTTCACTATTAGAGTGGGTGAAAACAATGGCAGCCTGCCCGCGCGGGCCGCAATCCTGGAGCCGCCTTGATATTAAGCGCGGTGGTACATTTAAATAGCCGGGCGGACTGCCGCCCGCCACCCCCCCCCCCCCCGATGACATGGAGGGGAGGGGCTGTCTGTCCCCAGCAATGGCGTCAGCTGCCTTTGCACAGGTGCTGACGCCATTTTTAAAGGGCTTCGAGTCCTACCATTCAATTTAAATATTTAAAGAAACATTGATTTTAAAAAATGTAATAAATTTATCTTGCCCCTCTCCAACCCCCCCATAACCATCGAATTAATTACATGCCCTCTCCTCCCAAAAGCACTTACCTTATCCACCTGACCTTCCCCCCCCACCCCCGCAAAGTGCATAAACTTTGCACTCTAACCCTTCCCACCATATCCTACGCCAATGCTATGATTTTGACCCTGCTCCTCCACCCTCCTGCACTGAGAAACGTACTTGCTCCCCCCTCCCCGCTAGTGTTCTGCCTCGGTTCCACGGACGGGGATCCGACGGACGGGGATCCGACGGACGGGGATCCGAAGGCGCGGGAATGCCAGCCACCAGGGAGAGAAGGCGGGAGCGTAATGGTAATCAACTCATTTATTTACATTAATTTAAATATTTAAATTGGGCACCCGTCGCCGAGTGGCAGGGGGGCTGCCACGAGGCCTTGTCGCTGCCGGCAAGATCGGGCCAGGCCTTCCCGTCCTCGAGATCCATAGCGGGCCCCTCCCGGAGGCATTTTCCGGCCCACCCCGCCACGACCCCTGACGTTGGAGGCTTCTGTAAAATTCAGCCCTGTGTCTCAGTTGGTGGTGGCTCAGTTGGTAGCACTCTCACCAATGAGTCAGAAGATTGAGAGTTAAAGTCCCACGCCTGGACTTAAGTGCACAAAGCTAGGCTAATGCTCCAGTGCAGTACTGAGGGGGTCCTACACTGTCGGAGGTGCTGTCTTTCGGATGATATGTTAAATCAAGGCCCCTTCTGCCCTCTCAGATGAATATAAAAGATCCCATGGCACTATTTCCAAGAGGAGCAGGGGGTTATCCCTCGTGTCATGGCCAATATTTATCCCTCAATCAACATCACAAAAACAGATTATCTGACCATTATCGCATTGTTGATTGTGAGACCTTGGTGTCCGCAAATTTGCTGCTGTATTTTCTATATCATAATGGGTGACTACATTTCAAAAGTGCTGCATTGACTGTAAAGCACTTTGAAACATCCTGATGTTGTGAAATGCTCTATTTTTATGCAAGTCTTTCTTATTATTTCCTTGTTTTACAGGCCAGTCTTTCTTCATAACTGCTCTGAACTGTTCTAATTACCATTTTTGGTTTTCTCCATATTTAGCTTCCATTTCTTTTGTATTTTCAGCCCTAAATTTGCCACATGCCTTTACTTTACATTTCATTTTCATTTTAATACTTTTACTCAAAGAACTACAGCTTTTGCTGCACCACCTACACTACTGTTGGAAATATATCTTATCTCTACCTTAATCATCTCATGTTTGAATGTTTTCCATTGTTGAAACACTGTTATTTGGCAATGTTTCTTTCCTGTATATTTGGGCTGGTTCCCTTTTTATCTCATTAAGATTGGCTTTTTCCAGTCAAGTAACTTTATCTTTGACTTTTCTTTCCCTGCAATTTTTGATATCAAACTTAATTGTATTTTGATCACGGGTTTCCTTTATATTCTCTGCTTGCCCCACTTAATTTTCCAGAACTAGATACACTACACTAAACATACAGCAATTTAGAATGCAGCTGTGGTACATTATAGAAACCCTTCTCCTTCTTTGGATAATTAAAGCCACCCATTGTTATGGCCCTGTTGTTCTTCTTTTCTAAATTTGTCTGGATATCATTTCTTCAACTCCTTTCCACTGTTCGGCGATCTATAATACTCTCCTAAAGAATTTCAGTTCTCTGCTTATTCCTTAATTCTAACCAAATAGTTTGACTTTATAGATTTTTTGATTGACACTACACCCCTCCTTCCTTTATTCCTACTCAAACCCTCCTGGATATTTTATAAACTGGAAAGTTCAGCTCTCATTTAGGGATGTCAACCCTCCCAGATTGTGCGGGAGTCTCCTGGGATGGGGTGTGATTATCCCAGCATTTCCGACCGAGCTGGGAGCAGCAGCAATGAGGCGAGTGGGAGCAGTGTTGTGGGAGGAGCTGCCAGTAAAGGGAGTGGTTTAGAAACGTTGGTGTTGAGTTGTGTTTAGGATGATGTACCATATGAGAAATGCCCCAAATTCCGAAACTGCTGCCCTTTGTGTGATTTCTTGGCTTTCTTCAGGTTGGTCTGCGTTGGCTGGTTTTGACATGTGAAGTCCAAGTACATATCAGCTCTGACTGTGATTCCGAATTCAGAGTTGTCACCTTCACCAAGAACCTTAGGCCAAACCAGAATCCAAGAAGATAGGGAAAAATATCGGGCATCAATTAGGAAGCCTGACTCCATCACATCAAGTGCAGGGGGATTTTGGCTGTAATTACAGGGTGAATATCAACAGGTTATAGGACTAGCAGTAGTTACAGATAGTCTGTAAGTACATTAGTAATCACTGTGACTTCCTGATATCCTATCAGCAAGCATCAAAGAGCCCTGGCTAAATTGAAGTCAATGGGAATCGGGGGATACTCTCCACTGGTTGGAGTCATACGTAGCACAAAGGAAGATGGTTGTGGTTGTAGGTGCACAATCATCGCAGCCCCAGGACATCGCTCCAGGAGTTCCTCAGGGTAGTGTCCGAGGCCTAACCATCTTCAGCTGCTTCATCAATGACTTTCCCTCTGACATAAGGTCAGAAGTGGGATGTTTATTTATTTATTTAGAGATACAGCACTGAAACAGGCCCTTTGGCCCACCGAGTCTGTGCCGATCAACAACCACCCATTTATACTAACCCTACAGTAATCCCATATTCCCCATCACCTCCCTATACTAGGGGCAATTTACAACGGCCAATATTACCTATCGACCTGCAAGTCTTTGGATGTGGGAGGAAACCGGAGCACCCAGCGAAAACCCACGCAGACACAGGGAGAACTTGCAAACTCCACACAGGCAGTACCCAGAATCGAACCCGGGTCCCTGGAGCTGTGAGGCTGCGGTGCTAACCACTGCACCACTGTGCCGCCCATGTTCACTGATGATTGCACAGTGTTCAGTACAGGGAGCAGTAGCGTAGTGGTAATGCCACTGGTCTAGTAATCCAGTGCCCTGGACAAATGCTGCAGAGACACAAGTTTAAGTCCCAGCATGGCAGCTGGTGGAATTTAAATTCAACTAATAAATTTGGAATTAAAGAAACATACTCTCAGTAATGATGACTATGAAACTACCGGATTGTCATAAAAACTCATCTGGTTCACTAACGTCCTTTAGGGAAGGAAATGTGCTGTCCTCGCCTGGTGTTATGAACACTGGACTTTGTAGCATGATTATGTTTTAGAAACTGATTTTTAATATTGTGTAAGATGGAGTCAGAGAAGTCGTGTGGCCTCACATCAACTCTGCTTAAAGACAAGACAGCAATCTTGGTTACCAGGACAACAAGAAACCCAGATCAAAGACCCTTTTGAAAAGTAGAAGGCAAGGTTATAACACCTGAAGGACAATGGGTTTCACCCTCCCAGACTTTCAGAACGTAAGCAAGGAGTCAGTGGCTCTGAAAATGTAAATATGAATTGCATTTGCTGACACCTGGAAACAAAGGAAAGCCCAGGTGGCTCTGCTCAAGCTAGACTTGTGGACTCCGCATAATAGAAAAAAACAAATCGCTATTGACCTTGATTTTGGATAAATCTGACAGACTTTGGGAAATCTGGAGGCTGTAAGGAAGACAACGACAAGCGGTAGTAGCCTCAAGGGAGAGAGAGAGAGGGTACACCCGCTCAGAATACTGATACAGCAAAAGGCTGCAAAGACTTGAACCTGATTTGAACGGTGAGATTTGCGGAGGAGGAAAAGACCAACAGGATCACCAGAAGTCTCCTTATTCATGGAGGTCCAGGGCAAAAGTGCTCGGAAGATGTGAGCAAAGACGATATTGACTTTGTGAAGGTCTGGGAGATCCAACCCATTGCAACTGGGAGGAGTTTGAACTTTTAGCTGCAAAGATTTTGCTTTAAGGACGACTGTGTAATGTATAAATGTGGTGTGGGTTTTCAAGTGTTTTAATAAGTGAAGAAAATACCTTTCTTTGTAATTTGGAGTATTAGCTACTTACAAAGTACTATTTAGTTAATGGGGATTTTAAGTTTAGTTGTTACAAAAGTCTTAAAACATGAAATCTTGTGTAATTTGTTAAATTGGTCTGAGGAATTCATATCTCGTGTTTGAATGTTAACAGTCTCACTGAGGTTGTAACACCTAGTCTGGCCTATATGTGACTCCAGACCCACAGGAATGTGGTTGACTCTTAACTTCCCTCTGAAATGGCCTAGCAAGCCACTCAGTTGTATCAAACCACTACAGAAAAGTCAGAAAAGAATAAAACCAGATGGACCACACAGCATTGAACTAAGCACTGGAAACGATACAGGAATGACCCTGCAAAGTCCTCCTCACTAACATCTTGGACTTGTGCCAAAATTGGGAGAGCGGTCCCACAGACTAGGCAAGCCTGACATAATCATACTCACCGAATCATACCTTACAGCCAATGTCCCAGACTCCTGCATCGCTATCGCTGGTGGTCCTGGCCCACCCATAGTTGGGAGGGAGTGGCATTGGGAGTCCTCAACTTTGACTCCGGATCCCATGACACCTCATTGCATCAGGTCAAACATGGGCAAGGAAACCACCTGCTGATTACCACCTACCGCCTTCCTTCAGCTGATAAATTAGTACTTCTCCATATTGAACACCAGTTGGAAGAAGCACTTAGGATAGCAAGGGCACAGAATGTGCTCTGGATGGGGGACTTCAATGTCCATAAACAAGAGCAGCTCGGTAGCACTACTACTGATTGAGCTGGCCAAGTCCTGAAGGACATATCTGCCAGACTGGGCCTGTGGCAGGTGGTGAGAGAACCAACAAGAGGGAGAAACTTATTTGATGTCTTCCTTACCAATCTACCTGCCACAGATGCATTTGTCCATGACAGTATTGGTAGGAGTGACCACTGCATAGTCCATTTGGGTCAATGTCCCACCTTCACATTGAGGAAGCCCTTCATCTTGTTGTGTTGTGCTAAATGGGATAGATTTCGAACAGATCTAACAGCTCAAAACTGGGCATCCATGAGGCGCTGTGGATCAGCAGCAGCACAATCTGTAATCTCATGGCCTGGCATATCCCTCACGCTACCATTACCATCAAGCCAGAGGTTCAAACCCAGTTCAATGAAGAGTGCAAGTATGCATGCCAGCAATAGCAGCACGCATACCTAAAAATGAGGTGCCAACCTGGTGAAGCTACATGCATGTTAAACAGCGAAAACAGCATGTGATAGACAAAGCAAAGCGATCCATAAGGTCTGGAGGTAAAAAAGGCATGAATGAGGGTTTCAGCAGCAGATGAGCTGAGATGGGGCAAAGCCGAGTCATGTTATGGAGGTGGAAATAGGCGGACTTAAGTGATGCCACAAATATGAGGAAACTCATCTCAGGGTCAAATGTGAAGGTTGTGAACAGACTGGCTTAATCTCAGACTGATGGAGTTTGGAGTGGGGACCGAAAACAATGGCTTCAGTCTTCCCAATATTTAATTGGAGGAAATTTCTGCACATCCAGTACTCGATATTGGATAAGCAGTCTGATAATTTAGGAACAGTGGAGAAGTTGCTAGAGTGTCTTCAGCGTACATGTAAAAACTAATGTGCTTTCTAATGATGTTGAGGGGCAGCATGTAGATGAGAAATGGGGGGGAACAAAGGGAGATCTTTGAGGAACACCAGAGCAAAGGATGCAGGAGCAGGAAAAGAAGCCATTGCAAGTATAAATAAATAAATAAGTGTAAATATACGTCGTTGTTAAAGGAAGTGGGACATGCACGGGGGCCCAGAGTTGGAGGAATGCAGGATTCTCGGAGACTTATTTCATTGTAAAAAAGGAAGACGAAACACGCTGCCAATTCATTATCAGCCGTTTTACGCTATCGCACCATCACGATCTGCGCTAATTAAACTTGAGACACATTCATGTGGGTAATAAAATTGATGTTCTTAAGTATTTTGACAATTTCTTTCTCGGTCTCCGGCTCTGCAAAGCGGACGACGCGGCTGTCAATCAGCGCCGACGTCACAAAGGCTGGCTGGAATGGAGCGGCGGCTGTGTTCGCATTCCCGGAAGAGGTGACGGGGCCTGTTAGTAGTGGCGGCAGCGGCATGTGTGCGCTATGGAGGGGAAGAAAGTGGAGATTCCAACCGGGGTGCTGGACGATCTGTGCAGGTAAACATACAGGAAGCGGCATGTAAAAGCACAGAGGCGGAGGTTTCCCATGACCTGGGGACGGGGTGCATGGAAGGAAGGAAGGGTCTTGGAGGAGGAAATGCGCTCGGAGTGGCGAGCCAGACTGGCGAGGGCCAAAGTTAGAATTGGATCCGATTCAAAGGAAAGGGAGTTTGGGCTTTCTTGGATATTATTTTACATAAATGGGAGAGAACACATATCGCGGGTTTCATTCTTGTTTCAAAAATCAAATCGCACAATGTGAAATGTTTGAGAGGACATTTTATGTTGCTTTTAAAAAAAAAGAATTAAATTCACAGTACCTGTAGTTTGTAAAGAAACAAAGTGAAGGGACTAAATTAAAAACAGAAAATGCTGAAAATAGCTGCTCTGGCAGCATCTGTGGAGAGAGAAGCAAAGTTAACGTTTCGGATCTGTGACATTTCATAAGAACTGGCAAAGGTGGGAAATGTAATAGGTTTTGAGCGAGTGAAAAGGGTAGGGGGAAGAACAACAAAAGGGGAGATGTGTGATAGGGTGGTGGGCAGGAGGGATTAAAATGACAGCGATGTCATGGGAAGAAAAGGCGAACAGAGAAGTATTACCTCTTTTTAGATGCTCCTTAAATTCTACCCCTGATCAAGCTCTTGGTCTCCTGTTTTACTATCTCCTTATGTAGCTTGGTGTCGAATTGTGTTTGATTGCTGCATTGAAGTTTTACTACAGTAAAGGTTCTATATAAATGCAAGTTGTTGATGAGTAGTAAATAGAAAGAATGTATTGGGTGAGGAGCTAACTGGTATTTGCAAATACCAATTGCAAGAATACCCAAGTGTTAGTTCAACAGAAAGGTGCCATCTGATCAGACACTCGTTCTTCATGTAATAAGTTTGTATAAAATCTGTGAAACAAAATGAGTTGTGGCCACAGCAGATTGCTACCTGTCTTAGAAACAGAAATGGGCCATTCAGTGCCTCAAGGCAGGTCTACCATTTTACTAGATCATGACTGATCAGTACTTCAGTTTCATTTACCTGCCTTTTCTCTATGTCTCTTGATGCCCTTACTAACAAAAATTTATCAATTTCTGTCTAAAAATGTCCATTGACTCAGCATCTGGAGTGGAACCGCTAACTCTGGTTTGACATATTCCAGGACATTTGATCATGTGACATTTGCCTGCAGTTTGCAGATGCTGTTGCATTTACCTTGGTTGAATGTCTCTGTATCATCAAGCCCCAATAGAATATTTGATTTTGTTTCATAGGGGGATGAATAATGTAATTTATAAATCAAAGAAAGAACGCAAAATAGAAAAAAATTAAGGATAAGTAATGTTTAAATAAAAACTACCTCTAATATTTCTTTAGTAAGCACCAATGATTCAAAAATAACATCATTGATATGTAAATTCTAACTAAGGTCTTTGTACAATTTTATGACTGTTTACAGTACACAGCAAATTATCTAAAAAATGCAAACCAGTTCAGTTCACTGACTCCCATCACCCATGGAAGCCCAGCTTCAGGGAGAAGAGGCACAGGCCTCTGGGAGAAGCAGTAAAGCTGTCTATCTCCTTTAATAAAACACATAACCAAGTGCACATCACAGTCCAACATGAACACTCTCCCGTTTGTGTTTTTTTCTCTCTCTCTGTCTCTCTCTTTCCCCCCACCTCAGTTTGTGTTGCCCACTCTCTCACCTCCCTCCCCCAGTTTGTGTGTCTCACAAGTCTCAAAATTTCTTGACGATTCTGTCATTCTGTCAACTGGCAATTGAAGCGGTATGTGAGTAGTTGGGGGACCAGCAGGGCCCGACAGCGTGATTTGGTTGCAAGCCTCGATAGCCCACTGCGGGTGCGCAAACAGTACATAGAAGGGCTGTTTCTCCTGAGTCACCAGCAGCTCAGGAGACCATTGCATTTTGTGGTAGACTCCCTTTGGCAACCCCGATCTGGAAAAACTCCGGATTTGCACTAACCTTGTCTTATTTCACTTCGAACTGCCAAGCTCCAATGTTAAGATTTTAAGGGTGAGGTGGTGGCGGAGTGGTAATGTCACTTGATTAGTAACCCAGAGGCCCAGGCTAATACTCTGGGGACATGTACGAATCCCACCACGGCAGGTGGTGAAATTTGAATTCAATTAATAAATCTAGAATCAAAATCTAGTCTAATGATGGCCATGAAACCATTGTCGATTGTTGTAAAAACCCATCTGGTTCACTCATGTCCTTTAGGGAAGGAAATCTGCTGTCATTACCTGGTCTGGCCTACATGTGACAAATGCCCTCTGAAATGGCCGAGCAAGACACAGTTGTATCAAACCACTAAAAATTCTAAGAAAAGGAATGAAACTGAACAGACCACCCGGCATCGACCGAGGCACTGGAAATGACAACGGCAAACCCAGCCCTGTTGACCCTGCAAAGTCCCCCTTACTAACATCTGGGGGCTTCTGCCAAAATTGGGAGAGCTGTCCCACAGACTAGTCAAGCAACAGCCTGACCTAGTCATACTCATGGAATCATACCTTGCAGACAATGTCCCAGTCATCACATTTCCCACATCCCTGGGTGTGTTCTGTCACAATGTTGGGACGGACCCAGCAGAGGTGACACCACAGTTGTATACAGTTGGGAGGGAGTTGCCCTGGGAGTCTTCAACATTGACTCTGGACCCCATGAAGTATCATGGCATCAGGTTAAACATGGGCAAGGAAACCTCCTGCTGATTACCACCTCCAGTTCCCCCTTGACTGATGAACCAGTGCTTATCCATGTTGAACACCAATTGGAAGAAGCACTGAGGGTAGCAAGAGCACAGAATATACTCTGGGTGGGGGACTTCAATGTCCATCAACAAGAGTGGTTTGGTAGCACCACTACTGACCGAGCTGGCCAAGTCCTAAAAACATGGCTGCTATACTGGGTCTGCAGCAGGTGATGAGGAAAACAACAAGAGGGAAAAACCTACTTGACCTCGTCCTCACCAATCTGCCTGTCGCAGATGCATCTGTCCATGACAGTATTGGTAGAACTGACCACTGCATAGTCCTTGTGGAGACAAAGTCCTGTCTTCACATTGAGGTTACCCACCATCGTGTTGTGTGGCACTTTGACTGTGCTAAATGGGTTAGTTTTTGAACAGATCTAGCAACTCAAAACTGGGCATCCATGAGGTGCTGTGGGTCATGAGCAGCAGCAGAATTCTATTCAAGCACAATCAGTAACCTCATCGCCCGGTGTATCCTGCACCCTACCGTTACCATCAAGCTTGGGGACTAACCCTAGTTTAATGAAGAGTGCAGGAGGGCATGCCAGGAGCAGCACCAGGTGTACCTCAAAATGAAGTGTCAGCCTGGTGAAGCTACAACACTGAATTACTTGCTTGCCAAACAGCAGAAGCAGGACAGAATAGACAGGGCTAAGCGATCCCACAACCAACAGATCAGATCTAAGCTCTGCAGTCCTGCCACGTCCAGTTGTAAATGGTGGTGGACAATTAAGCAACTAACAGGAGGAGGAGGCTCCACAAATAAGCCCATCGTCAACGATGGGGGTGCCCTGCACATCAGTGCAAAAGACAAGGCTGAAGCATTTGCATCCATTTTCAGCCAGAAGTGCGGAGTGGATGATTCATCTCGGTCGCCCCCTGAGGTCCCCAGCATCACAGATGTCAGTCTTCAGCCAATCCGATTCACTCCATGTGATATCAAGAAATAGCTGCAGGTACTGGATACTGCAAAGGCTACGGGCCCTGACAGCATTCCGGCAATAGTACTGAACACTTGTGCTCCAGAACTAGCCATGCCCCTAGCCAATTTGTTCCAGTACAGGTACAACTCTGGCATCTACCCGGCAATGTGGAAAACTGCCCAGGTATGTCCTGTGTATAAACAGCAGGACAAGTCCAACCCGGCCAATTACCGCCCCATCAGCCGACTCTCGATCAAAGTAATGTGATGGAAGGTCATGTAGACAATGCTGTCAAGCGGCACTTGCCCAGCAATAACCTGCTCACTGATGCTTAGTTTGGGTTCCGCCACTCACCTCCTGACCTCATTGCTGCCTTTGTCCAAACATGGGCAAAAGAGCTGAACTCCAGAGGTGAGGTCCGAGTGACTGGCCTTGACCTCAAGGCAGCATTTGACTGTAGCATCAAGGAGCCCAAGGAAAACGGGAATCGGGGAAAACTGTCTGCTGGTTAGAGTCATAGAGAGATACAGCACTGAAACAGGCCCTTCGGCCCACTGAGTCTGTGCCGACCATCAACCACCCATTTATACTAATTCTACATTAATCCCATATTCCCTACCACATCCTCACCTTCCCTCACTCCTCCTACCACCTACCTGCACTAGGGGCAATTTTTACAATGGCAAATTTACCTATCAACCTGCAAGCTTTTGGCTGTGGGAGGAAACCGGAGCACCCGGCGGAAACCCATGCAGTCACAGGGAGAACTTGCAAACCCTGCACAGGCAGTACCCAGAACCAAACCCAGGTCGCTGGAGATGTGAGGCTGCAGTGCTAACCACTGCGCCACTGTGCTGCACTAAAGTCTTACCAAGCACAAAGGAAGATGGTTGTGCTTGTTGGAGGTCAATCATCTTCCGTTGCCTGTCCACCATCTACAAGGCACAAATCAGGACGGCACAGTGGTTGGCACCGCAGCCTCGCAGCTCCAGCGACCCGGGTTCGGTTCTGGGTGCTGCCTGTGCGGAGTTTGCAAGTTCTCTATGTTACCGCTTGGGTTTCCTCCGGGTGCTCCGGTTTCCTCCCACATGCCAAAGACTTGCGGGTTGATAGGTAAATTGGCCATTGTAAAAATTGCCCCTAGTGCAGGTAGGTGGTAGGAGAATTGAGGGAAGGTAGGGATGTGAGAAGGAAAGTGGGATTAATGTAAGATTAGTATAAAATGGGTGGTTGATGGTCGGTGCGGACTCGGTGGGCTGAAGGGCCTGCTTCGGTGCTGTATCTCTGTTTGACTCTATGATGGAATACTCTCCACTTGCCTGGATGGGTGCAGCTCCAACAATACTCAAAAAGGTCGACACCATCCAGGACAAAGCAGCCCGCTTGATTGACACCCCATCTACCACCTTCAACATTCACTCCCTTCACCACCGATGCATGGTAGCTGCAGTGTGTAACATATACAAGATGCACTGCAGCAACGCACCAAGGCTCCTTAAACAGCACCTTCCAAACCTGCGACCTTTACCACCTAGAAGGACAAGGGCAGCAGATGCATGGGGACACCACCCTCAAGTTCCCCTCCAAGTCACACTCCATCCTGACTTGGAACTATATCGCCGTTCCTTCACTGGTTGCTGGGTCAAAATCCTGGAACACCCTTCCCAACAGCACTGTGGGTGTACCTATACCCCAAGGACTGCAGTGGTTCAAGAAGGCAACTCACCAACACCTCAATGGCGATTAGGGATGGACAATAAATGCTGGTCTAGCCAGCAACGCTCGCATCCCATGAACGAATAAAAAAAAATTATGTCGCCCCCCCCCCCCCCCCCCCCGTTCTGGATTCCTCCACCAGAGGAATTTTTTTCTTTGCATCTACCCTATCAAATTCCTTTAATCATTTTACACACCTTGATTAGGTTACCCTTTTTCTAAAATTAATCAATAGTTTATGCAGTCTGTCCTCATAATTTACATAGAATCTCAAGAAATATATAACACAGAAATGAGCCCGTCAAGGCGATGCTGATGTTTATGCTCAATATAAGCCTCCTCCTGCCTCTTTTCATCTAACGCTATTAGCATTACCTTCTATTCCTTTCTCTCTCATGTATTTATCAAGTTCTCCTTAAATGTATCTAACCCTTAAAGTCTGATATTCTGGTGTATCTATGCTACACTCTCTCCAAAACTAATATATGTTTCCTGAGGTGTGGTACCACATGCAGCAGTGATGAGAGAAGGTATATAGGGAGAAGCGATGAGTTAAGGTGAACCTAAAAAGCGAGAGCCAAGTTAATTACTACAAGTGAAGTTGCCTTATAGCATGCTTTCATACTATTATAGTTAATGATGCTGTATGTGCCTTGGAGCTTCTATCCTTAAATAAATATTAAAATAATTATATGGAGTGAGTAATTTGTGAGGCCTGACCCCAAAACATGACTACTAAATTCGTCAAAACTTTAGGTAGATCAAGATATAGTGATTCAGCCATTGGACTGTAAGTGGACTGTAGGTTATGAGCACTGAGGATGTGTGACATGTGAACAAAGTTGGTTAAAGACAAACGATTAAATTTGTAAATGTCCACAATTTTGGTGCTTGTGGTTCAGGCTTTTGTAACTCTTGTTGAAATAATGTGATGACTATGTCTGTAACTGGGCCGTGCTCTTCAATAGCTGAAATCCCTTGGAGATGAGATAGCCTTAATCTTAGAATGAACCTCAGTTGCAATAAAATGCATACTGCAATTTATACGTTTTCAACACACTATAAACATTCTGGGATAGTGGAAGAAATCATGTTTACCAGATTTGTATAGGCTAAAACCAAAATCAAATGTTTTCATTTTGTATGTTATTTAATACATAGATTAAAAATTGACGTATTATGCATTTTATAATATATACATTGTAGAGAGTTGTTCGAGTTCATTGCTCTCTGGGTTGCTTCCCTTGTGGAAGTGAGCAGAAAGGCATGGCACTATGCTTAATGGGAAATATAGCCAAGTTAGGAATAGTAGCTTTGCTGAGCTTTGATTTTAAGTGGCAGAAACCACAATGAAATAGTTAAAAGTAAAGGCAGAGCATGTGAGACTGTAAAGACTAGCCGACACTGGTAATTGCAAGGACATCTGTTCTTTATGGCCTGATTGTGTGACTCCCTGTGGTTTGGAACAAATGGACTCCTGTGAATCAAATGATGTCCATCCCTGTGTGAGTGATAAGGAGTGCTAGGCCCCTCTTATCTTTGTGAGCTGCCACTACTTGTAGCTGCAGACTGCACGAAACACTCAGGAATGTACACCTAATAGAGATAGCAGGATGCGCCGCAATTACTTGTCACAAAGTAGAAACAGAACTCATGATCAATGTAGGGAGTGAGACCAAAATGTTTATTGATGATTCCTATGCTCTTGCTAATTAGCTTGCTTGTCCGCTTTGTTTTATCTTGCTGGTACAAAACAATATTTTATTAGTAACAAGTATGTATTGAGAATGGAGTGTATTGTAACCTCAGTAACAGATGTACTGCATGTCACCACGTGGGTGAAGTCGAATTGTACCGCTCTGATTGGTTAAACAAGGGGGTGTAGCATGAATCTTAATGTATAAACAGCAGTATCTGTATCATGAACAACACTTACTCTGGTGGACCCGACAGACTCTGGGGTGGAGTCAGTGTCGTTGCATTAGAGTAAATCAGCCGGCTAAATGCGCAAATAAAGTAATTGATTTTACCTACACGTCCGACTCGGTATATTTACTGAACCAGACTGAAGGCAAAAAGAACTCAGATTTACATGTTCGTACATCCTCTTACATCGCCTAATTAATTTCTAAAGTTGCCAAATTAAGTAGGTCACATATACCACCATGATACCCAAAACCACTATCAGGACATGGGAGATAATTCTAAACCAGGGGTGTATCTGCACGTCTGACCCCCAGTTCCATAAGTCCTCCTGCCAGGTAGAATCATTTATCTCGTCAATCTCATCTTGTTGCATCTTTGACTGTTGTTCCAGATTGTAGTACACTACAGCAATGACTTCTAGCTGCTGTCGCTCCTTACCCAAGCGTGTGGGCAATGGCTGAATAGTCAAATCCTCCTTAATAATTTCTGTCACAGTTATTGTTTCTGTCTTTTGCTTATGTATCTGTACCAACTCCATCTTCCCTACTCTGGTTGGTATTTGTGGGTTGAACCAAAATGTACTGTTGCTCACCGGCCAAGTCCGTTTATGTCCATACTGGTACTCCTTCGCTGTGGTGGTTAAGCGATATCTCCCCTTTCCCATATAGGCCACATGGGTTAGCTCTGACAATGCTTTCCTAGTCTCCATGGTGTAATTTACAGTGGCATAAAACCCACATTTTGATTCTGCCGTTTTATATTTAGGATGAGGACGTATGACCACCTGGTTTTCCAGACTACACTCAGTCAATGGACAATGTTGTTCCAATGACCTCTTTTCCAATTTCCATAACATAGGGTAAAATATCATTGTATTTTATGTAATCTTTTCCCCTTATCGCTCCTGTATTTTCTACTTTGTATAATTGCATCCCTAACTTATCTCTCAGAATTACAGGTATTCCCAACACTACTCCAATACTCATAGATCCTGTATTTACACATTCCTGATCTTTCCATACTTTAAGTTTTCTGATTTGGTACCTGGTAATTTTATCATTTGTGTGACTAGTTAAGTATTCCAACTGGGTGTCATTGATCCAAACTGGCACCTGTCTTGCATCAATTTGCCTCGAATTTTCTCGAATTTGTTCTAACATTCACGAACTGTATGTACTACAAACACTCTCATTATTTGAAATGTCACTGTTCACTAATATGTTACTGGTTACTAAAATAATATTTCTAGATAGACAAATTGTCTCCCTTGCCTTTGCTCTGGTTTTCATCCTCCTTCACTGCACATAGCGCCTGTATGAACGGCAAGCTAGTATGCCCCATATTATGGCCAGTATTAACTGTATTTTACTATGGAGGCACTGGTACTGAATCCGGTAGCAACGTCATTAACTATCCCTCTCTTTGTCCTATAAAGTTGATTCTGACCTCGAAATCTGACGGCACCCATGGCATTGGCAGCCTGCTGCATTACAATCTTACTTAATACACTATACATATTTCTTGCCTGTTCCGTACAATATCCCGGCATTTGCATCCCTGAGATATTGACCAGGACAGGCACAATCTCATGTTTAACATTATCATACAACGCTTCCCCTGGGCTCGATGTACCCACACACATCCATGTTCCTTTCAACTTTCCTTATCATCTGTTGCCCAATGGGAGGGGCACAAACAATTCCAAAGACACAGCTCTCGGTTACCCCTTCCCCTTTCTGTCTGGTCACGCAGTTAGCACGGTCATCTGTGGAACACCGTACACACTTCCCATCCAACATGTTGTGCAATGCCCCGTAGTTCATATAGTCCATATTAATATTCCTTTCATTAATCCGTTGTGCATCCATTACCGGGTCTTTGTTCTTCAGGCCCCACAGCCACTGCAGTCCGGTTCTTTCCCATTCGCCACTAGTGGTTATATCTGTAATTTAAACACACTGCCCTGGTGGTCACCAGGTGTTAGTACTTGTCCATGTTGTGAGTATCCCCCGATGAGGGATACATGTCTACCTGTGGGGACCGAACATGTCCTGGGGAATCCAGGAGTTAATTTATATTCTTATCATCTCTACTCTTTCGAAATTATCTATATGGTCCCGTTGTGCTCGGGTTTCGTTCCCCACAATCCTTGCCCAGTTGGTAACCCATCTAATAATAATCCAAATGCCTATCAATACTACCATTATTCCCTTGATTATATTTTTTCAGTTGGGACCATGTATTTCTATCGGCCCTTCCCTTTAGAATGTGCCTTGATTATTTTCTTTTACAGTGTGCAAGTCAATTCTTCGAGCTGTTGCAAAGTGTTGTAACACATTATATAGTAGAGCAGTGGGATATACACCACAAGAATGTGAATCATTTTATAAATAGTAGTGACACTAATGATTGAATATTGTAACTATGTGGCTTATTTATTGAACAGCCGATTCATTCTGCATATTCCAAGTGAAGAAAGGGACAATGCGATCAGAGTGTGCTTTCAGATTGAGCTGGCCCATTGGTTTTATTTGGACTTCTACTTGCAGAACACACCAGGATTGCCTCAGTGTGGGATAAGAGATTTTGCCAAATCAGATATCCTTTTAACTGCATCCGAGGTAGATTTTGTTAACATCTGCACAATATTTTTCCTTGCAGAAATATCGTGAACTGATCACTAGATGTGTAGCAATATATTGCAGCCTTTGGAAATAGCAGGTTAGTTTTTGACAGTATGATTTGCTTCTCTGCATTTCCCTGTTCCTCCCAAGCTCCAACTAAGTTGCTTTATCTATTCCTCCTCCTCCCTGCATCTGATAAAATTGAGACTCTTTGCACTGTTTGTTACTCAATTTGTTCGTTCCTGGGACTTGACTTGTAGAAATGCCTCTTTTAAAGCCCAAGCTGAGAATGTCCTAATCGGTACTTGATTTACCTGCTCTTTCCTCTTACTGTTGTCACTTTTATGGAGTCTTGCACGATCTGGATTGAAATTCAGCTCAGATGACAAGAAAATCTGCCTGCTGAAAGTCATGTAATCAAAATGTTGTTTATTCCTTAACTTCTGTTGCACTCTTCAGTCACTGTTCATTTTTACTTCGGAAAGGGGATGACGTGGAAAAGATTTTAGATGAATGGAAGGAGTACAAGATGGGAGTTCCGACATATGGTGCAATTATACTAGATGAAACACTGGAAAATGTAAGTCATAACTTAAAATGACTGCTGCAGTGTGTTACGACTGAAGCTGGAGGAGTGCACTAGTTTTTCTAGTTCCACTTCTCCACAGGTAACAACATATATCTAAATGTTTACCCAGTTACCGATACAGCCAATCATAGGCTCTACTCTATATCCCAGAATAAAATACATCAACCAGGTTTCTGTGATAAACAAGAAAATTATCAGTTTATTATAAAACAAGACTTAATCAGTAACGAAGCAAAGCATTCACAGACAGATTGAAATATGAAAGTTCCCTTTTTCCTTAGCCCCTCACACATACATACACACACACCAGTTAACTGAAAAATAGAGATTTTCTCTTTAGAACTCTGTTACAAAAAAACCCAGAAAAATACTTTGGCCAAATACTTGCTAATTCTTGAAGAAAAAAGAGAAGATATGGAAAGATGTCAGTTGTCCCTTTTTTGGTTTGGCGTCCCAAATACAGGTAGACGGCTGCCACTGGGATCCTTTTCTGGAACAATTCGTTCAGGTGCCATCGAGGATTTATCCGGCAGGTTTTTTCAGCGTCTTAGGATGCACTTGCCTCTAAGAGCTTCTCAAAGAGATGGAAAAATTGGCAGGTTTTTCAAAGAGATGGAACAGGCTGAGCTGGGGTTTTGTTCTTCAGGTTGTTTTTTAAACTCCTTTTCAAAAACACTGTCCATACCCCAACAGACTGTTCAAAGTGAAACCAAAACAATATCTTAATAGTCAAGCCTCTTGACGTGTATAAATCTTGACATGTCACTTTTCTGTAAACATCTTCCCCAGATCAAAAAGTCCCTGCTGTGTACTTATCTGAAGACAGGTGACTTCCAGTATGGATTGTTTATAAACCAAGTCCATAAGACCTTCCAATGACCTTTTTTTTTGTTTTGCTGTAAAGTCTTTGGTTGGAATTGCCATCTTGTAGTTCACGCTGGGGCCCAATGCACACTTTCAAGCTTGCTTCTCTGGTACCAGAAGGCTGAAGAGATCCTCTGTCTTGAGGCTTAAGCTGCTTCCATGGGTCCCTGGAACTTTGCTGGAGAGAGAGAGAGACAGGGAGAGAGCAGTGTTTTCTTCTTGAACTTAAATTGCAGTCTGCCTTTTCTGTGTGGCACAATTCAAACAGCTCCCAGGTTGGCCAGCAGGTTAGTCATGTGACCAGCTCTTTGTTTGAAACTGCATCGTCTACGAGGATTGTTGATTTCAAAAGTTCTCCAGTCACCCTCAGTAGGGCGGGTGGGGGTGGGGGGGGGGGAGGTGGTGCAGTGCTGGCTCTTACACAGACAATGGCTCTCAATGTCTTTTGATCATCACTATTGACAAAACCCATCTCGCTAATTGAATCAGAGAGCACTTCCATTGTCTCTCTATGTAACTGTCTCTCAGAATGCAAATGTGCAGCCATGTTTTCAGCCATTCTGTGGTCTTTTTAAACAAGTTATGTTCAATGTCCAGTAAAGGTTCAAATAGTGTTCCATATGACGAAATTAATGTTTCCATTTGGCTGGTGTGGTTTCCGTCAGAGTATTAAAAAGTTAAAAGCCATGCAAACAGAGCAAGTTAAAATTTGTTCCTGTTTTCCTATTTATATAGGTACTTCTTGTTCAGGGTTATTTGGCAAAGTCTGGATGGGGGTTTCCAAAGGGCAAAGTGAACAAAGAGGAGGCTCCACATGACTGTGCTGTGAGAGAGGTAAAGTATGGTGCATGTTTAAAAGAAAATCCTATTTTATGTGGATTATTGTAACTCTGCGCAAAGATTTTGTTTTTCTTTTCCGTTGCCTTAAAACAATTTTGTGGCATAGTTATTTTAAGAATGTTTCAGAGATTTTGGATAGGTTTTCATTCAAGTGCCAATAGCTAACATTGAATCTAATGTGTAATTTCATAACTTACTGTATCCTGATACAGAATATTTGTATTATATATTCCCTATGAAGTATCCCAAATGGTATCCAGAAATGATTCAGATTACTGCATTACTAAATGTCCTCGCTGTGTTTTGATATTGTTGTTTTGCAGGTGATTATTGATTAAAATTGCTCTTCTACAGAGCACCTCTTACTTCTCACTTTTAAAAAGTAAAACTCATGTTATTCTCCTTGCCCCCTGTCCGCCTTGCTGTACATAAGGGAATGACACTGGGAAAGATGCTCTGATGCACTGCCTTCATTTGATGGATTTAAATATAAAATAGTTTAAAAAATAATTAGCATAGAATTGTTTGATGTTTGTGCACTTCTTTTTATGTTATGTATATTTGGCATTCAGTGATAAGTTTTGTATGTTACTTTCAGGTTCTTGAAGAAACTGGGTTCGACATAAGAGATCGCATTTGTAAAGACGACTTCATTGAACAAAGAATCAATGATCAATTAGCTCGACTGTACATAATTCCAGGTGTTCCAAAGGATACAAAGTTTAACCCTAAAACAAGAAGAGAAATCCGGGTATAAAATATTTGAACTTGGAAATTCAGTCTTGCTTTATTGCATTTTAAAGACTGCCCAGCAATCTTGTAAAGCAGTAGAGTTATAAAACTGCTTTGTTGCATTGAAGAGAATATGTCTGTGTATCTCTTGTAATCCAAGCTCTCGCTAGTAATTGGATCATGCTTATATTATGTAAAGTGAAAATTTAACAAAAATGATGTGAATCTTCAAGAATTATGCAGACCCTTTGAATTGTGTTTAACTGCAAGTTGAGCTTTCTTCTTCACTCCTGCTCAGTTACCAAAATCACTGCCTTCTGCCTCCTCCCTATTTCTTTCCTTCTCCATACCTTCATCTCAAGGCTTGATGTCTTCAACAGCCTTCTATCTGGCCTCCATACATCAGCCTTCCACAAATTTCAGCTCATTCATAGCCAACATTTAACAAAGTAAATCCATTCCTATCCCATCCTTTCCATCCTCCTGTATCCCAGTGTGCCAGTTTCAAAATTCTCATCTCATTTGTTTTCAAATTTTCTAAGGCCTTTACCTTGCATTACTTCTCTGCCTGTGCTCTGCTCCTTCTAAGACAGGATTACTCCTTATTCCTGACTCTTGCTGCTTCACCACTGGTCCAGACACTATGCTGCTCTCTGTAGCTATACTCCGTTCCTCAGCTTTGCCATCTCTTATTGCTTTCAAAAACTTCTTCAAAAACTCATCTTTTTGATCCATACACCTGGATCCTATCCTAGCTTCTCCTTCCCTGATTTTTCCCTATGCAGTTTCTAACCAACCCATACCTTTCCTCTTTGTAAAATGCTCTGTGTCATCCTGTGGATGAGAAGTGTTGTATAAATGCAAGTTTTAATGCTGCTATATACTTGGTTTTTAGAATATTGAATGGTTTTCCATCGAGAAGTTGCCATCCCATAGGAATGACATGACTCCCAAGTCAAAACTGGGTTTAGCACCTAATAAGTTTTTCATGGCTATTCCGTTTATAAGGTATGGTTGAACATGTGACACCCTAGTTTTTTTGCTTTCAAAATCTAATTCATGATTTTTTTAAAAAATGCATTCTGGCTCCTGTTTAAGTTGGGTTCACACTCACGGTGTACAGTACCAAACCGAACATGCATTTCACTATTTAAAATATTGTTTTGATTACTGGATAAGAAAACAACAAAATCATTGCACTATACCAAGCTGGTGCTAGGTGGTTTATTAATAGAGGTTATTTTTGTGGATATACAGTTTTAGTAAATCTTATTGATATGGGCCTAGCATCTTGTAACTATTTGACTTAAACTCTGATGTCCGAGAAACAAGTTTTGTGTGTTATTGTTGTTATCACAGGCCACTAAGAGACTGGATATCCAAAAACTATGCTGATTCTTCAGATAGTGACGGCCTTGTATCTAATAGCACAACTCCATCCAAAACATTTTTGGAAAAAGTGAATACAAGGTAATTGTATTTTGGATGAAGGGTATGACTGACATCTAGAATGCTTTTGGACCTTTTTTGCTTGTATACTGCGATTTTTTTTTTTTTTGGCTGGGATAGTAACGGAGGAATATTATAACTCAGTTGTTGAATTTGTTTACAGAATGTGAAAATTGAAAATGCAGTAATATTTTTTAAATTGGGATTGCCATTCTTGTAAATGTGAAACCTGGACTGTGGTTTAAACTGCCATCTACACCTCCCGGTTCTGATGCAGTCAAGTCCACTTGTCTGTCAGTGTCGATCTCTTGGTCGTCGCGCTCTCTATACTGGCATTGGAGGCAGTTCAAAAGAGATTCACTAGGCTGATTCCTGGGATGAAGCGGTTGACTTATCAAGAAGGGCTGAACCGGTTAGGCCTTTATTCATTAGAGTTTAGAAGAATGAGGGGTGATCTTATTGAAACGTACAAGATTCTGAGGGGGCTTGACAAGGTAGATGTTGAGAAGATGTTTCCACTAGTGGGGGAATCTTGAACTAGGGGACATAGTTACAGAATAAGGAGACACTCATTTAAAACTGAGATGTGAAGGAACTTCTTCTCTCAGAGGGGAGTGAATGTCTGGAATTCTCTACCCAAGAGAATTGTGGAAGCTAGATCACTGGAAGAATTTAAAGAGGAGGTAGATAGATTTTTGAAATATCAGGGAGTTGAGGGCTATGAGGATCTGGCACAAAAGAGGAGTTGAGGTCTGGGTCAGATCAGCCATGATTTTATTGAATGGCGGGGCAGGCTTGAGGGACCGAATAGCCTACTCCTGCTCCTGTTTCTTGTGTTCCTATGTTCTTATCCTCTGAAGTAGGAATATAGGCATGCTCTTTTTTAAAAATTAACAATATTACACTAGAATTGATATCTTGGAGGTTATATGTTCAACAATGGAGTGCAGGTGTTGAATATTGAGGGGCATTTATCACATTAATTTTGCTCATTTACATGTTGGGTAGTAATCTTCTGATTATTCCCTGTTCAAATGCTAGAAAAGTTAAGAAGACTAGGAATGTTGATGTCTGGCTGCAGGGTTGGTGCAGGAGAGAGGTTTCATATTTCTGGTTGAGTTTTTGAACGAAGGAAGGCTAAGCTGAAGATACGAACTTTACTTGAATTGAAATCGCGCCATTGCCCTTGCAAAGAGGGTAAATAGAGCATTGGATAACGATTTAATCTGATGTGGAGGTGGCTATGAGAACATCTAGGAGTGAGTGATTAATAAGCTTTTTTGAGATAGAGCCAGAAGGCTTAGTTGAAGTAAATAAAAAATATTGGAGAATGAGAAAGAAGGGTGGAATAACAAGAGATGATAAACACTATAAAAGGGACAATGATATTGAAAAATGAAATGAGAAAAGCAGAAAAAGAATAAAGTCAGTGCTACAAAAATCATTGGAGTCGGGATTTAGTGTTCTGCATGTGAATGTACAAAGCATTCAAAACAAAATTGGAGATCTGGACACATTAATAACTGTAGATGGATATAATCTATTAGTTCTGGAGATGTGGTTTAAGTTTGGACAAGACTGGGAATTGAATATTCCTTATAGCATTTCCAGGAGAGATAGGTAAGGGAGGTGGGGTGTATGGCTGATGTTGTCGGGTGGCTATGCTGGTAAAGGGCTCTATCGCAGTGCTAAAACTTAAGGATATTCTAGAGGGTTGCATTCAGATTTTTAAAAATGGTACAAATCTCAATATATTACAGGCCACCAAACAATGTAGATAAGAAAGAAGGCTAACACAGTTCAGGGATATACAAGAACATTGCATAATGATGTTAACATCCCCAGGATAGAATGAGTTGTAAGTAATGTGGTCAAAATGGGGATTGTTTGTTTGTTTATTTATTTATTTATTTACTTATTTAGAGATACAGCACTGAAACAGGCCCTTCGGCCCACCGAGTCTGTGCCGACCATCAACCACCCATTTATACTAATCCTACATTCCTACCACATCCCCACCTTCCCTATATTCCCCTACCATCTACCTATACTAGGGGCAATTTATAATGGCCAATTTACCTATCAACCTGTTATCAATCATTGGCATGTGGGAGGAAACCGGAGCACCCGGAGGAAACCCACGCGGTCACAGGGAGAACTTGCAAACTCCGCACAGGCAGTACCCAGAGTTGAACCCGGGTCGCTGGAGCTGTGAGGCTGCGGTGCTAACCACTGCGCCACTGTGCTGCCCTGGTTCTTACAATGTGTCCAGAGCTGCTGCTTAGATGAGTTTGACGCTTCTCCAACAAGGACAAAAGCGGGCTAGTTGCAAGAGATCACAGTGACTGATACCACAATCCTCTCAGCTCACCTACCTATTTTAGTTGACTGCTTCCATATGCAGGGACTCATCCAGCTTCTCTTTTGAATGATTGCAGCAAATCTACAGTTACTGCCTTCCTGCAAAAAAATAACTTTCTGGACTCTAAACTAATTCTATGCTTTTATAAGTTATACTTACGGTCCTTAGTTCCAGATCTCCTCCTCTTAACTAATGCAAGTTAGCTGTTCCCCTGAATAGAATAGAACATACAAAATGGATGGGGAGGAAAAGAGCCCAACAAGCCTTCCCCATTTCATGTTGGATGAAGCATCATGACTAAACACTTCTCCCACCTCAATAGAGATGAAAAGTCCCAAGGCCAATAAGGGGGAAAAAATACTCTGGAAAATTCTCTTCCGACTCCCTCAGGAGATCTAAACCAGTCCCAGACAAATGAACTTTGTTATCTATAAAGGCATTTGCTTACTAATATGATACAATCTCCAACCCAGTCAAGAACCAGTCCAGCCCGTTCTTGAAAGCATACAGAGTGTCAGCACCTACTACACCAGCTGGCAATGTATTTGAGGTTCACTACTACTGAGACTGTTCAATTCATTTTATATGGAGCCCTCAAAGCCAACACACAACAGATGGATTGAAACTTAAGATTCCTGAAGCAAAAGACTATTATACTGTGCTACCTAGTCCCCTGTAATGTTTTATTTTATAGCCATTTCCTATTGCATGGTCCATCCAGAGTATTAGTTCAGTTACAGTATAATTGAAATATTTGTTGTGTCAACTGTGGCTTAGTAGGTAGCACACTCATTTGAGTAAGAAGGTTGTGGATTCACTTCCCACTCCAGAGATGTAAGCATATATTCCAGACTGACACACTCAGTGCAGTACTGAGGGAGTGCTCTATTGCCAGAGGTGCTTTCTTTCAGTTGAGACATTAAATCAAGGCTCTGTCTGCCCTCTCAGTTGGATGTAAAAGATCCCATGATGCTATTCAAACAGGAGTGGGGGAATTCTCCTCAGTGTCTTGACCAATATTTATCCCTCAACCAACATCACTAAAGAGATTATCTTGTTATTACCTCATTACTATTTGGGACCATGCTGTGCGCAAATTAGCTGCTGCATTTCCTATATTACATGTACTGATGGCTTTGAGGACTGATTAAACTGTACAGTTTAAGGAATTGTCTTGGCAAACTGACTAAGTGCTCAATTATCAATTTGTGAATAGAAAGGAAAAAATTCTCATGAGCCACTTTGTAGGCTATAAGGGAGAAAAAACTTGTGCTTAATAAATGCCTTAATTCTTAAATGTCCAGAAGTGCTTCACAGTGAATTATTTTGAAATTTAGTTATTATTACATCGGTCACCATGGCTGCCATTCTACATAGCACTGTCATATACATGGCAGTTAGATGTACAACTTTTTTTGTGTTGGTTGTGGGAGGAATGTTGCTAGAAGATTAGAAGCACTTTTAGTAGTGATGTGGAATTTTTAACCTCATCAGAGAAGGCAGTTAGTGTCTCCTGTTTAATGTCTCATCTGAAAAATAGCACTTCATACAATGTAACGTTCCCTGAGTTCTGCACTGAAATGTTAGCCATGATTATGTGCTTGTGTCCTGGAGTGGAATTTGAAACTACAATACTGAAAGATACAAATGAAAAATATCCAGTTTATCTTCTATCTAACAGAAAAATCTTTCATAAAATCTGTGTGAATTTATGTTTGATAGATCAAGAACACGGCAGAATCCACAGTTACTTGAGGGGTTCACAGGAGAGCAATGGGGATGCTCCAATAAACACAGATCACAGCAGAAGCCTTTCAGTCAAAGCAATCAATGTGACATTCCTGAGACCACAAAGGCAAAGGTAATATTAACTGAGAAAAGTATCTGGTCTTTCCTTTGGGGTATAAGTTCAGTAAAACAAAACTGTTTTCAGTTTGAAAATAGCATATTGCTGTAGCTTTACAGACTGACTGGGATGGTTTAATCTAGCATCATTTTTGCGTAGTATGTGTTCATAGCTTTGTTTCTTGTGGTCATTGGCAAGCATTCTGGGAATATAAGGTAATGAGCTCTGGCAAATATTTTGGATATGTAATTCTTTTTTATTTGAGCATTTTATTCATATGAATTTAGGCGGCGTTTGCTGACAATGTAATCACTAGGTGGCACAGTACTGGCACATTGGCAGATGTAGCCTCATCGACTGAAACGTCACTGTCTGCAACGTCACAGGCCACTGCCAGTAATAAAAATGGCGCTGCTCATTTTGACACAAAAAAGCTAATTGAACCCAAACCCCCTCACTCCTCAATGGCCGCGATCCCTGCCTCCATCCCCCCCAACAGTACCCCGCTTCTCCCTCCCGCGATTGCCGCTTCTCTTCCCTGCTCCCTCCCATGATCGCCGCATCAATCGCTGCTAACCTTCCCCGCTCCCTCCCCTAATCACCGCTTCTCTTCACCACTCCCTCCCGCGATCGCTGCTTCATCCTGCTTCCGCCTGCTCGTTGTTTCATCCTGCCACTCCTGACTGCTTGCTGCTCCATCCCATCATTCTCTCCCACACCCATCTGCTTGCTGATCCCTCCTGCCGCTTGCTCTCTCTCTTGCTGCCCGGAGAAGTGGCGGTATGGAGTGAGCGGACTGCTTTTGGTGAGGTGGGGGAGCGGCGAGCAGGCGGGAGCAGAAAGGAAGCTGTGATCGCGGGAGGGAGTGGGGAAGAGAAGCGTCAATTGAGGCGGTGATCACAAGAGGGAGCGGGCAAGAGAAGCTGAGATTGTAGGAGGGAGCAGGGCACTGTTGGGGGGAGGGTGGAGGTGATCGCGGCCATTGAGGGATGATGCAACATCGGACATCATTACTTAGTGATGTCAACCTGCGCAAGCGCAGACTCATACTGGCAAGCTGGCAAATGTTCGGACGCACTTATGACGTCTGCAGTCGCTCTGTCCATGCCCTGCATTGTCAGGAGACACAATAATGAATGTAATGTAGTGCCTGCACCACGGGAATAGTCATAGTTTTTTTCATTATTTTGGGAAAGTTTCCTACTTGGCTGCAATTTTATACCCTTTTTCTAACTAGCTGAGGCCTGATGTTCTGATCCACACAACTCCTCCCACTCCCTACCACAGCTTTGAGCCCTGCTCAAAAACCCAACCTGGTCTTAGTAGGCCCCCTGTCACACCCCATCTTCTCCCCTCCCCCCCCCCCCCCCCCCCCCCACCTGCATTCCTTTTTCTTCTAAATACAACAGACATATTAATGTGAGTTTTAAAAACTTAGATTTCAACAGAATTTGTGCTGGTAAAAAGTAAGGCACATAACTTATAATACACAGGTTGTTAAAAATAATTAAACATAATTTTGTGCAATTATTTTAAAACTGTAAGTAATTTCAGAAGAAGGATAAATATTGTGGTAGAAATTTTAAGCTGAAATGGAGAACCAACAAATGCAAACACTTGGGAGATATGGATTATATTTCATCTGTTTAAGCAATGCCACTGGGAGAGCTAGTTTTATAAAACATTGGTGCAGCACCACCTGCTGCATCCCTGGGAGAACATTAAGTTTTATACTAAGAGCATTTTCACAGAGATGGTCGTAGAGTAAGTTGCACGCTGTTTCAACTGTTTTTTTTATTAACTTTGTTTCCATCTTTTCTTTTTCCCACTTCATCTTCAAGACATATTCATCTCAAATCTTTTTAGTGTGTTAATTACAGACATACAAACAATGATGGACAGGAAAAGACCCTCTGGTCCATCCAGCCTGTTTGATACAATTGTGATACCTTGTGCATCACAATATTTGCACTTCCCACTGTACCCAAAACTTTATGAGCTCCTGGGAGAGGCAAGAAGCCAAGTTTAAAAAATACATAGGCCAATCTGGGAAGTTACTCCATGATTCCCTTGGGTAATTAAAACTAGTTCAGGAGATTGCTCTGTCCCTGATAATTCTATGCAGGAAAAACCATCATGGAGAATGAAGAAATGGCAGAGGCATTGGACAAATATTTTGTGTCTGTCTTCACAGTCGAAGACACAAGTTCTATCCCAGAAATAGGCAGTAACCTAAGGGCTAAAAGGGGGGAGGAAATTAAGGATATTGATATCAGCTGAGAAAAAGTACTGGAGAAACTTGAGGCACTAAAATATGACAAGTCCCCAGGAACAGATGAATTACATCCAAGGGTTCAAAAAGAGATAGCTGCAGAGACAGTGGATACGCTGGCTATTATTTTCCAGAATTCCTTCGATTCATGAATGGTCCCGTCAGATTGGAAGTTGGCAAATGTTGCTCCACTTTTCAAGAAAGGAGGTAGAGAGAAACAGGGAACTACAGGCCAGTTAGTCTAACATCAGTTGTTGGGAAGATGCTGAAAACTATATTAAAGAAGTCTTACTATGCTTTTCCAAGTGCAATGAACAAGTCAGCATGGTTTTACTAAAGGGAGATCCTGCTTGACAAATTTATTAGTTTTTTTGAGGATGTAACTAGTAGGGTCGATAAAGGGGAACCAGTAGATGTAGTATACCTGGATTTTCATGAAGCATTTGATAAGGTGCCACATAAAAGATTAATAGGCAAGATAAGTGCTCATGGCGTTGGGGGTAATATATTAGCGTGGATAGAGGATTGGTTAACAGACAGGAAGCAGAGAGTGGGCATAAATGGGATATTTTCAAGTTAGCAGGCAGTGAATCGTGGGGTGCCGCAAGGATCAGTGCTGGGGCCTCAGCTATTTACACTCTATTAATGACTTGGATGAAGAGACTGAGAGTAATGTATCTACGTTTGCTGATGATACAAAGCTCGATGGAAAGGTAGAGGCTGCAAAAAGATATAGACAGGTTAAGTGAGTGGGCAACAAGATGGCCGATGGAGCATAATGTAGGGAAGTCTGAAGTTGTTCACTTTGGTCATTAAAAATAGAAAAGCAGAATATTTTTTAAAAGGTGTGAAACTGGTAAGTGTTGATGTTCAGAGAGTCTTGGGGGTACTCGTAGAAGGAACGCACAAAGTTAACATGCAGGTGCAGCAGGCTATTAGAAAGGCAAATGGCATGTTGGCCTTTATTGCAAGGGGATTGGAGTGCAGGAATAAAGAAGTCTTACTAAAATTGTACAGGGTTTTGGTGAGACTGCACCTGGAATACTGTGTGCAATTTTGGTCTCCACATTGAAGAAAGGATATACTTGCACTGGAGGCAGTGCATCAAGGATTTACTAAATTGGTCCCTGGGATGAGGGGGATGTCCTATGATGTGTGGCTTAGTAAATTGGGCCTACATTCTCTGGAGTTTAGATGAATGAGAGGTGATCTAATTGAGACATGCAAGATTCTGAAAGGGCTTGATTGGGTGAAAGCTGAGAGATTGTTCCCACTGGTCGGGGAATCTAGAACACGGAGACACAGTCTCAGGATAAGGACCCAATCATTCAGGACTGAGATAAGGAGAAATTACTACACTCAGAGGGTCGTGAATCTTTAGAATTCTCTACCCCAGAGGGTTGTGGATGCATTTATGGCTGGGATAGATAGATTTTTGGTCTCATAGGGAATCAAGGGAAATTGGGAGCGGGCAGGAAAGTGGAATTGAAGCCCAAGATCAGCCATGATCGTATTGAATGGCAGAGCAGGCTCGATGGGCTGTATGGTCTACTTCTTGTGTTCTTGTACCTACCTTTTGTACGATGTGATTTCCTCCTCAGCCAGAAACGGGTCCAGCTCTTATTTGATCGAATTCAGAGAATTGGCATCAACTGCATGAGCCAGCAGTCACTATTCTCTGGGGAAAAGACCATGTCCTTGACATCTAACCTAGATTTGGTCTTGCACAATAAAATTCTGACTGCTGGTCCTCCCAAACCTATTTAGTGGGAACAGTCTACTCGAACACAATCTGTTTCCTTGGTTAGTAACACTCTTGCCTCTGAATCAGAAGGTTATGGGTTAGCGTCCCACTCCAGGATTTGAGCAGAACAATCTAGGCTGACCATCCACTGCAGTACTGAGGGAGTGCTGTACTGTTGGAGCTGCCGTCTTTCAGATGAGACCTTAAACCGAGGCCTCTTCCGCCCTCAGGTGGACATAAAGTCCCATGGCACTATTTCGAAGAGCAGGGGAGTTACCCCTGGTGTCCCGGTCAATATCCCTCAATCAACTCACAAAATTATCTGGTCATTATTACATTGTTGCTTGTGGGATCTTGCTGTGTACAAATTGACTGCTGTGTTTCCTACGTTAAAACAGTGACAACTCTTCACAAATTACTTCATTGGCTGTCAAATGCTTTGTGATGTCCAGTGATCATGAAAGGTGTGAGATAGTTGTAAGTTTTTAAAGAAATGGGCTATATTATTCGCCTTTCAATCTGAGGGAATCATTCCAGAGTGCAGTGAGCTATTTGAAAATAAGTACGAGAGGCTTGCACAACAGCTACCCCATCTCCCGAGGGCTCTTGGGCAGATATCATCTGGCCTGGCCATCTTATCTATTTTCAAGTTCCAATTTCCACCTAAAACAATATGTTCATCTATATCAGGATTGTCCAACATATGGCCCGCAGGCCCCCATCCGGCCTGCCAAAGGTTTCCATGTGGCCCACGGATGTAAACTGTACCGAGGGCCATCCCTGGAAATGAGAAATTCCACATTGTCAGAGCAGCTTTTAAAAAAGATTGCAAGTTAGTTTCACTGCTGACAGATCCTGACATCAGGAACAGCAGTTTCTGAACTTGAGAGAGAGAGCGGGAACTGAGAGAGGACAGACAGCGAGACGGGGACAGGCAGAGAGAGGGGTCGAGAGACAGGGACAGGCAGAGAGGAGGGGTCGAGAGACAGGGACAGGCAGAGAGGAGGGGTCGAGAGACGGGGACAGGCGGGGTGGGGGTGGTCGAGAGACGGGGACAGGCGGGGGGGGTGGGGGCGAGAGACTGGGCCAGGCAGAGAGTGGGGGGGGGGGGGGGGGGCGAGAGACGGGGCCAGGCAGAGAGGGGTTGAGGGCGAGAGACGGGGCCAGGCAGGGAATGGGGGCAGAGAGAGAGGGAGCGAGTGATCAAGATCACTCATGACAGAATGAATCTATCCAGAATTCTCTGCATCACTACAAGTGTGCTGGCAAACATTGACTACTTGTGCAAGCAAAAAAAATTCCAGGTATCTCACTAAATCAGTGTCCAACATAGTGACCAGAAAGTAAGTTAATAAAGCAATCTTCTCATTTAAAGCTTCACAAAAATGCAGCTTTGTTGTTTTTTGATAGTAAGATACATTTTAATGCCTTTATCTTTCTGAAATTGTCTCTCCGACCCCCTGTGTAAGACAAAAATTGTAATGTGGCCCCCAACGCGAAAAGGTTGGACAACCCTGATCTATATTAACAGATTTTAATATTAAAACTAACAGTCGAGTATCATCTTCAAAAGTGAAGGCTGATGCAAAATATTCATTTAATGTTTTGGAAAAAATGGGGTGCAGATATCTTCACTTGTATGAAATTTGCTCTGCTGTTAGGCAATGCCATTTAAATGGAGGGAAGCAAGTGATTTCAGGTTTATTTACATTGCACATTTGAACTTTTTTTAATTTTATATTAGTCACATAATGTCAGAGGTAATGGCAGAAAGCAATACCAAGATACTCCAAACCAGAAGAAGAAGCCTAATGGAGTAAATAATCAAGTCAAACAATACCAGATATTGGTGAGTTTTTGTTATATATTTAGTCAAAATTCTGAATTGCTCCAATGCAAATTGAAAATGTTTGTGAAAAGGAACAAAGTTTGTTTATAATTCCAACATCAGTCATAAAATAGTGTCTTTTATGATTAAGGAAAAAGCTCACTTCTAAGTCTGGAATGTTGGAGATTAAAAACATTTATCTGAGACTCATTTCTGGTCTACATAACAGTTTAGTAAATCGGTGGGGTGTTGCAACACTTTAACATTTGTAAAATGGTGCCATTTTAGATTATGTACCAGAGTCCTCAGTGTTGTCCTTGACTAATGGTGACCCCCAATTGATACTGCCCCTGCAAGTGTGGAGACAAGATGCTAACTCTGGTTGTGACACATCTCATGGTTAGCCAAAATTTAGTTTCTCAAATGGCAGGACTAACTACTTTACAGGGCACAGCAGTTGCAAGTGTGGCACAAACACTGGTACCCACATTGGTGTACGCTGACAAATTAATTCTTCCTTAACCTAAGCAGAAATTAATGATCATTTTCTGGTAGCCAACCCTTGTTGATGATATGCTGCTGATGCTGACTTTCCAGAAAATGTACCAGTAATGGAAAAAACATGGGATTTGTAGAAGCTCATGTTGGACTAATTTGAGAAAGTTGTAGGAAGGAACATGGGAACAGGAGTAGGCCATTCACAGGGAAGGAAATCTGCTGTCCTTACCTGGTCTGGGCTACATGTGACTCCAGACCCACAGCAATGTGGTTGACTCTTAACTGTCCTCTGAAACCACCATAAAGTCTGAGAAAAGGAATGAAACTGGACGGACCACCCGGCATCGACCTAGGCACTGGAAACAATGACGGCAAACCTAGCCCTGTCAACATAGGAGCAAGAGTAGGCCATTCAGCCCATCGAGCCTGCCTGGCCATTCAATATGATCATGGCTGATCATCCACTTCAGTGCCTTTTTCCCACACTATTCCCATATCCCCTTCTGTCATTTGTATTTAGAAATCTGTCAATCTCTGCTTTAAACAATCTCTGCAATGACTGAACTTCCACAGCCCTCTGGGGTAGAGAATTCCAAAGATTCACAACCCTCTGAGTAAAGAAATTTCTCCTCATCTCTGTCTTAAGTGACTTCCCCCTTATTTTGAAATTGTGTCTCCTAGTTCGAGACTCCCCAGCCAGGGGAAACATCTTGGCTGCATCTACCCTGTCTGTCCCTTTAAGTATTTTGTAGGTTTCAATGAGATCACCTCTCATTTTCGAAACTCGAGAGAATACAGGCCTAGTTTCCCCAATCTCTCTTCATAGGACAGTCCCGCCTTTCCGGGAACAACTCTGGTGAACCATCGTTGCACTCCCTCTATAGCAATAATATCCTTCCTAAGGTAGGGGGAACAAAACTGCACACAATACTCCAAGTGCAGTCTAAGCAAGGTTCTGTAAAATTGAAACAAGACTTCACTACTCCTGGATTCAAATCCTCTTGTGATAAAGGCTAACATACCATTAGCCGCCTTAATTGCTTGCGGCACCTGCATGTCAGCTTTCAGTGACTTATTGACGAGGACACCCAGGTCCCTTTGTACATCTACACTTTCTAATCTCTTAGTGGATAACCTCACATTTTTCCACATTATATTCCATCTGCCACGTTCTTGCCCACTCACTAAGTCTGTCCAAATCCCCTTGAAGCCGCTTTGCATCTTCCTCACAACACACATTTGCACCTAGTTGTGTGTCATCCACGAACTTGGAAATACTACATTTGGTCCCCACATCTAAATCATTGATATATATGGTGGGGCCCATGCACTGATCCCTGCAGTACCCCACTAATCACAAACTGCCAATGCGAGAATGACCCGTTTATTCCTACTCTCTGCTTTCTACCTGTTAACCAGTCCTTAATCTTTTCCAGTATATTACCTCTTATGCAGAGTACTGGGCTAATGGGAAGATTCTTGGTAGTGTAGATGAGCAGAGAGATCTTGGTGTCCAGGTACATAAATCCCTGAAAGTTGCCACCCAGGTTAATAGGGCTGTTAAGAAGGCATATGGTGTGTTAGCTTTTATTAGTAGGGGGATCGAGTTTCGGAGCCACGAGGTCATGCTGCAGCTGTACAAAACTCTGGTGAGACCGCACCTGGAGTATTGCGTGCAGTTCTGGTCACCGCATTATAGGAAGGATGTGGAAGCTATGGAAAGGGTGCAGAGGAGATTTACTAGGATGTTGCCTGGTATGGAGGGAAGGTCTTACGAGGAAAGGCTGAGGGACTTGAGGTCGTTTTCGTTGGAGAGAAGGAGGAGGAGAGGTGACTTAATAGAGACATATAAGATAATCAGAGGGTTAGATAGGGTGGATAGTGAGAGTCTTTTTCCTCGGATGGTGATGGCAAACACGAGGGGACATAGCTTTAAGTTGAGGGGTGATAGATATAGGACAGATGTTAGAGGTAGTTTCTTTACTCAGAGAGTAGTAGGGGCGTGGAACGCCCTGCCTGCAACAGTAGTAGACTCGCCAACTTTAAGGGCATTTAAGTGGTCATTGGATAGACATATGTATGAAAATGGAATAGTGTAGGTCAGATGGTTTCACAGGTCGGCGCAACATCGAGGGCTGAAGGGCCTGTACTGCGCTGTAATGTTCTAATTCTAATTCTTATCCCATGTGCTTAAATTTTGCTGACTAATCTCCTGTGGGGGACTTTTTAAAAAGTCTTCTGAAACTCCAAGTATACCACGTCCCCTGGCTCCCCTTTATCAATTCTGTTAGTAACATCCTCAAAAAACTCCAACAGGTTCGTCAAACATGATTTCCCATTCATAAATCCATGTTGACTATGCCCAATCAGATCATTATTATCCAAGTGTTCATTTATCACATCCTTTAGAATAGCTTCTAACATTTTCCCAACAACTGATATAAGGTGAACAGGTCTGTAGTTCCCTGTTTTCTCTCTCCCTCCCTTCTTAAATAGTGGGATGACATTTGCAACCTTCTAATCTGCAGGAACCGCTCCAGAATCTATAGAATTTTGGAAGATGATCACCAATGCATCCATGATCTCCATAGCTACCTCTTTCAACACTCTGGGATGTAGGATATCAGGTCCTGGGTACTTATCAACCTTCAGCCCCATTAATTTCTCCAATACAACCTTCTTACTAATACTAATTTCCTTCAATTCCTCATTTCCCCCTAATTCCTTGGATCCCCAATTCTGGGAGATTTCTTGTATCTTCCTCAGTGAAGACGGACACAAAGTAATCATTTAGCTTCCCTGCCATTTCTCTATTCCCCATTTTAAATTCTCCTGACTCTGCCTGTATTGGACCCACATTTGTCTTAGCTAAACGTTTCCTTTTTACGTACCTGTAGAAACTTTTACAATCCATTTTTATATTTTTTGCTAGCTTAATTCCTAATCCCTAATCCCTAATTCATATTCTATTCTCTCTTTCTTTATCAGTTTCTTCGTCCTCCTTTGCTGTCTTCTAAAATCCTCCCAATCCTCAGGTTTACTACTATTTCTGGCAACTTTATAGGCCTTTTCTTTTAATCTTATACAAGCCTTAACCTCCTTTATTATCCACGGTTGATTGCCTTTACCTTTGAGGTTTGTGTGCCTTGAAGGAATATATGGTTGCTGTAAACTATGTAATATTTGGCGATGTGGGCGTCGCTGGCTAGGCCTGCATTTATTGCCCATCCCTAATTGCCCTTGACAAGGTGGTGGTGAGCTGCTTTCTTGAACCGCTGTGGTCCATGTGAGGTAGGTACACCCACAGTGCTGTTAGGGAGGGAGTTCCAGGACTTTGACCCAGCGACAATGAAGGAACGGCGATATAGTTCCAAATTAGGATGGTGTATGACTTGGAGGGGAAATTGCAGGTGGTGGTGTTCCCATGCATTTGCTGCCCTTGTCCTTCTAGTTGGCAGAGGTCGCAGGTTTGGAAGGTGCTGTCGAAGGACCCTTGGTGCGTTGCTGCAGTGCATCTTGTAGATGGTACACACTGCTGCCACTGTGCATTGGTGTTGGAGCGAGTGAATGTTTGTGGATGGGGTGTTTTGTCCTGGATGGTGTCGAGCTTCTTGAGTGTTGTTGGAGCTGCACTTATCCAGGCAAGTGGAGAGTATTCCGTCACACTCCTGACTTGTGCCATGTGGACAGGCTTTGGGGAGTCAGGAGATGAGTTACTCGCTGCAGGATTCCTAGCCTCTGACCTGCTCTTGTAGCCACGTTATTTATATGGCTACTCCATTTCAGTTTCTGGTCAATGGTAGCCCCTAGGATGTTGATAGTGGGGGATTCAGTGATGGTAATGCCATTGAATGTCAAGGGGAGATGGTTAGATTCTCTCTTGTTGGAGATGGTTGTTGCCTGGCACTTGTGTGGCACGAATGTTACTTGCCACTTATCAGCCCAAGCCTGGATATTGTCCAGGTCTTGCTGCATTTCTACACGGACTGCTTCAGTATCTGAGGAGTCGCGAATGGTGCTGAACATTGTGCAATCATCAGCGAACATCCCCACTTCTGACCTTATGATTGAAGGAAGGTCATTGATGAAGCAGCTGAAGATGATTGAGCCTAGGACACTACCCTGAGGAATTCCTGCAGTGATGTCCTGGAGATCAGATGATCGACCTCCAACAACCACAACCATCTTCCTTTGCGTTAGGTATGACTCCAACCAGTGGAGCGTGTTCCCCTGATTCCCATTGACTCCAGTTTTGCTAGGGTTCCTTGATGCCATACTCTGTCAGATGCAGCCTTGATGTCAAGGGCAGTCACTCTCACCTCACCTCTTGAGTTCAGCTCTTTTGTCCATGTTTGAACCAAGGCTGCAATGAGGTCAGGAGCTGAGTGGCCCTGGTGGAACCCAAAATGAATGTCACTGAGCAGGTTATTGCTAGGCAAGTGCTGCTTGATGGTACTGTTGATACCTTCCATCACTTTACTGATGATTGAGAGCAGACTGATGGGGCGATAATTGGCTGGGTTGGACTTGTCCTGCTTTTTGTGTACAGGACAAACCGTGGCAATTTTCCACATTGGCAGGTAGATGCCAATGTTGTAGCTGTATTGGAATAGCTTGGCTAGGGGCGCGGCAAGTTCTGAAGGACAGGTCTTCAGTACTATTGCCGGAATACTGTCAGGGCCCATAGCCTTTGCAGTATCCAGTGCCTTCAGTCGTTTCTTGATATCATGCGGAGTGAATCGAATTGGCTGAAGTCTGGCATCTGTGATGCTGGGGACTTCAGGAGGAGGCCGAGATGGATCATCAATTCGGCACTTCTGGCTGAAGATTGTTGCAAATGCTTCTGCCTTATTTTTCACGCTGATGTGCTGAGCTCCTCCATCATTGGGGTTGGGGATATTTGTGGAGCCACCTCCTCCAGTTAGTTGTTTAATTGTCCACCACCATTCACGGCTGCTTGTTGCAGGGCTGCAGAGATTAGATCTGATCTAAATGATCTGAATTGAAGGATTTTAGTATTAGGAAGGAGGTTATATTGGAGACATTAATAGGGCTGAAGGTTGATAAGTCCCCAAGACCTGATATTCTACATCCCAGAGTGTTGAAAGAGGTAGCTATGGAGATAGTGGATGCATTGGTGATCAACTTCCAAAATTCTGTAGATTCACGAGCGGTTCCTGCAGATTGGAAGGTCGCAAATGTCGCCCCACTATTTAAGAAGGGAGGGAGAGAGAAAACAGGGAATTCCTGACCTGTTAGCTTTACATCAGTCATTGGGAAAATGCTGGAATCTATTCGAAAGGATATGATAAATGGACACTTCGATAATAATCTGATTGGGCACAGTCAACATGGATTTATGAATGGGAAATCAAGTTTGGCGAACCTGTTGGAGTTTTTTGAGGATGTTACTAACAGAATTGATAAAGGGGAGTTGGTGGACGTGGTATACTTGGATTTTCAAAAGGCCTTCGATAAAGTCCCCCACAGGAGGTTGGTTAGCAAAATTAAAGCATATGAGATAGGAGGTAATATACTGGCATGGATTAAGGATTCGTTAACAGGCAGAAATAAGAGAGTAGGAATAAACGGGTCATTCTTGCGTTGGCAGGCTGTGACTAGTGGGGTACTGCAGGGATCAGTGCTTGGGCCCCAGCTGTTCACCATATATATCAATGATTTGGATGTGGGGACCCAAATGTAGTATTTCCAAGTTCGTGGATGACAAAACTAAGTGGTTACGTGTGTTGTGAGGAAGATGCAAAGCGGCTTCAAGGGGATTTGGACAGACTTAGTGAGTGGGAAAGAACGTGGCAGATGGAATATAATGTGGAAAAATGTGAGGTTATCCACTTTGGTAGGAGGAACAGATGTGAAGAGTATTTCTTAAATGGTAAGAGATTAGAAAGTGTAGATGGACAAAGGGACCTGGGTGTCCTTGTCAATAAGTCACTGAAAGCTAACATGCAGGTGCAGCCAGCAATTAAAAAGGTTAATGGTATGTTAGCCTTTGTTGCAAGAGGATTTGAGTACAGGAATAGTGAAGTTCTGCTTCAATTGTATAGAACCTTGGTTAGACAGCACCTGGAGTACTGTGTGCAGTTTTGGTCCCCTTACCTTAGGAAGGATAACCTGTCTCTAGTTGCAGAAATCAACAAGCGCATGGGAAAGGCTTCCACTGCTATGTCCAGACTGGCCAAGAGAGTGGGAAAATGGCGCACTGACACGGAACACAAAAGTCCGAGTGTATCAAGCCTGTGTACTCAGTACCTTGCTCTATGGCAGTGAGGCCTGGACAACGTATGTCAGCCAAGAGCGACGTCTCAATTCATTCCATCTTCACTGCTTCCGGAGAATACTTGGCATCAGGTGGCAGGACCGTATCTCCAACACAGAAGTCTTCGAGGCGGCCAATATCCCCAGCTTATACACACTACTGAGTCAGCGGCGCTTGAGATGGCTTGGCCATGTGAGCCGCATGGAAGATGGCAGGATCCCCAAAGACACATTGTACAGCGAGCTCGCCACTGGTATCAGACCCACCGGCCGTCCATGTCTCCGCTTTAAAGACGTCTGCAAACGCGACATGAAGTCCTGTGACATTGATCACAAGTCGTGGGTGTCAGTTTCCAGCGTTCGCCAGAGCTGGCGGGCAGCCATAAAGGCGGGGCTAAAGTGTGGCGAGTCGAAGAGACTTAGCAGTTGGCAGGAAAAAAGACAAAAGCGCAAGGGGAGAGCCAACTGTGTAACAGCCCCGACAAACAAATTTCTCTGCAGCACCTGTGGAAGAGCCTGTCTCTCTAGAATTGGCCTTTATAGCCACTCCAGGCGCTGCTCCACACACCACTGACCACCTCCAGGCGCTTACCCATTGTCTCTCGAGATAAGGAGGCCAAAGAAGAAGACCTTAGGAAGGATATTATTGCCATAGAGGGAGTGCAACGAAGGTTCACCAGACTTGTTCCCAGGATGGTGGGACTGTCCTATGAAGAGAGATTGGGGAAACTGGGCCTGTATTCTCTAGAGTTTCGAAAATAAGAGGTGATCTCCTTGAAACCTGCAAAATACTGAAAGGGATAGACAGGATTGATGCAGCCAAGATGTTTCCCCTGGTTGGGGAGTCTGGAACCAGGGGACACAATTTCAAAATAAGGGGGTAGCCACTTAGGACAGAGATGAGGAGAAATTTCTTTACTCAGGAGAGTTGTGAATCTTTGGAATTTTCTACCCCAAAGGACTGTGGAAGCTCAGTCATTGAGTATGTTTAAAGCAGAGATTGACAGATTTCTAAGTACCAATGACTTAAGGGGATATGAAGATAGTGTGGGGAAAAGGCCTACTCCTGTTCCTGTGTTCCTATTGTGTATTCCTTTGCCTGGTTTGACCTCCCCAAATGCATCACCTCACACTTTTCTGTGTTGAATTCCATTTGCCATTGATATCTTCCTGCAGTCTACAGCTATCCTCCTCGCTATCCATCATGCAACCATTTTTTGTTGGCTGCAAATGTCTTGATCATTCCCCCTACAATGATTTGGACATAAATAATACATACGACAAAAAGCAGGGGACCCAGTACTGAGCCCTGCGGTGCCCCGCTGGAAACAGCCTTCCAGTCACACAAACACCTGTCAATAATTACTCTTTGTTTCCTGCCACTCAGCCAATTTTGTATCCAGTTTGCCATGTGGGACCTTGTCAAAAGCCTTGCTAAAATCCATGTAGATCACATCAACTGTACTACCCTCATCAATCTTCTTTGTCACTTCCTCAAAAAATTCAGTCAAGTTAGACACGACCTTCCCTTAACAAATCCATGTTGACTATCCTTTCTAAGTGACAGTTTATCCTGTCTCTCAGAATTGATTCCAATAATTTGCCCACTACCGAGGTTAGACTGACTGGCCTATAGGTATTTGGTCTATCCCTCACTCTCTTTTTAAACAAAGGTACAACATTAGCAGACCTCCAATCCTCCGGCACCACACTTGTATTCAGTGAGGATTGGAACGTGATGGTCAGAGCATCCACTATTTCCTCCCTGGCTTCTTCTAACAGCCTGGGGTGTATTTCATGTGGCCCTGGTTATTTATCAACTTTCAAGGATGCTAATCCCCTTAATACTTTCTCTCTCCCTGTGTTCATCACATCCAATACTTCAGACCCCTCTTCCTTAACTACAGTGCCTGCATCATCCCCCCTCTTTTGTGAAGCCAGATACAAAGTATTCATTACGAACCATGCCCACATCTTCCCCCTCCACACACCAGCTACGTTTTGGTCTTTTATGGGCCCTACTCTTTCCTTAGTTATTCTTTTACTCTTGATGTATTGATAAAACGCCTTTGGGTTCTCCTTGATTTTGCTTACCAATATTTTTTATGGCCCTCTCTTTTTCCTAATTTCCTTTTTGATTTCACTCCTCCACTTTCTATACTCCTCACGGCTTTCTGAAGTATTGAGTTCTTGGTATCTCACAAGCTTTCCTTTTAAACATAAGAACATCAGAACTAGGAGCAGGCAATTCAGCCCCTCGAGCCTGCTCCGCCATTCAGTTCGATCATGGCTGATCGCATCTTGAGCTCAACTCCACTTTCCTGCCCGTTCTCCATAACCCTTCAACACATTTCTAATTAAAAATCTGTCTATCTCCTCAAATTTACCCAATGTCCCGGCATCCACCGCACTCTGAAGTAGAATTCCACAGATTCACGACCTTTTTAGAGAAGTAATTTCTCCTCACCTCTGTTTTAAATCTGCAACCCCTTTATCCTAAAACTATGACCTCTCGTTCTAGATTGCCCCACAAGAGGAAACATCCTCTCTATGTCTACTTTGTCAATCCCCTTAATCATTTTATATACCTCAATTAGATCTCCTCTCATTCTTCTTCCTTGAACAGAGGCCCAACCAGTCCCCATCCACCACTACCTTCCTCCGCCTGGCTGAAGATGTTCTCACATTGAACGACTTCTCCTTCAATTCCATTCACTTCCTTAATGTAAAAGGGGTTGTTAAGGGTACCCGCATGGGTCCTAGTTATGCCTGTCTTTTTGTGGGATATGTCGAACATTCCTTGTTCCAGTCCTACTCAGGCCCCCTCCCTCAACTCCTTTTCTGGTACATTGATGACTGTATCGGTGGCGTTTCCTGCTCCCGCCCCGAACTGGAAAACTTTATCAACTTTGCTTCCAATTTCTACCCTTCTCTCACCTTCACATGGTCCATCTCTGACACTTCCCTTCCCTTCCTCGACTTCTCTGTCTTCATCTCTGGGGAAAGGCTGTCTACTAATATTCATTATAAGCCCACCGACTCCTACAGCTACCTCGACTACACTGCTTCACACCCTGTCTCCTGTAAGGACTCCATTCCATTCTCCCAGTTTCTCCATCTCCAATGCATCTGCTCTGATGATGCAACATTCCACGACAGCGCTTCTGATATGTCTTCTTCCTCAACCGAGGATTCCCCCCTACTGTGGTTGACAGGGCCATCAATCGTGTCCGGCCCATTTCCCGCACCTCTAACCTCACCCCTTCCCCTCCCTCCCAGAACCGTGACAGGATTCCCCTTGTTCTCACTTTCCACCCCGCCAGCCTCCACATCCAAAGGATCATCCTCCGCCACTTCCGCCATGACCAGCGTGATGCCACTACCAAACGCATCTTCCCCTCCCCTCCTCTGTCGGCATTCCGAAGGGATTGTTCCCTCCGGGACACCCTGGTCCACTCCTCCATTACCCCCACCACCTCGTCCCCTTCCCCCGGCACCTTCCCATGCAATTGCAGGAGGTGTAATACCTGCACTTTTACCTCCTCTCTCCTCAGTATCCAAGGCCCCAAACACTCCATTCAGGTGAAGCTACTTGTACTTCTTTCAATTTAATATACTGTATTCGCTGCTCACAATGCAGTCTCTGCATTGGGGAGACCAAACACAGATTAGGTGACTGCTTTGTGGAACATCTCTGCTCAGTCCGAAAGCATGACCCCGAGCTTCCAGTTGCTTCCCATTTCAACACACCCCCCTGCTCTTAAGCCCACATATCTGTCCTGTGCTAGTTGCAGCGTTCCAGTGAACATCAACTCAAGCTCGAGGAACAGCATCTCATTTACCGATTAGGCAGGCTACAGCCTGCCGGACTGAACATTGAGTTCAATAATTTCAGAGCATGATGGGGCCCCCCTTTTTATTTTCAGTTTTTTTTTTTTCTTTTTTATTCTTTTTTCTTTTTATTTTAGTTTGTTTCATCATTTTTCTTACCATGTGCATGTTTGTGCTTTGGGCCAGGGCTGTTCATTTTTCTGTCCATTAACACCCTCTCTGCACTAACGCTTTGTCTTTCAACACACCATTAACATACCATTTGTCTTTGCTCCATGACCTTCTGGTCAGTTATTCTCTGTGACCCTGTCCTATCAACACATTCACTTTTAATCGCTTGCCCCACCCCTGCTTTATTTGCTTAAAACCTATTACATTTCTAACCTTTGCCAGTTCTGATGAAGGGTCACTGACCTGAAATATTAACTCTGCTTCTCTGTCCACAGATGCTGCCAGACCTGCTGAGTATTTCCAGCATTTCTTGTTTTTATTGCACCTTAAGAATTCTGTTCCTTCCATTCCTTTCACACTAAAACTATCCCACTTAATATTGGGGTAGTTAAAATCCCCGATTGTTTTGCACTTGCAGAAATTTGCCAACATATTTGTTCTTCTATCTCCCTTTTGACTGTTCGTGAGTCTATAGTACACTCCCACTAGCGTGTGGCACTGGGAGTAATCTGGATGTTACTATCTCTGAGGTCCTGCTTTTTAATGTCTTACCTAACTCCCTAAAATCTGCTTTCAGAATCTCATTGCTTTTTCTACCTATGTTGTTGGAACCAATGTGAACAATGATCTCTGGCTGTTCACTCTTCCCCCATTTCATCAAAACATTCAATTAGATTAGTCAAGCATGATCTGCCTTTTAGAAATCTGTGCTGGCTATCCTTAACTAACTCAAATCTCTCCAAGAGTGCGTTGATTTCTTCCCCCCCGATTATTGTTTCTAAAACTTTACCAACCACTGTTAAAACTAACTGGCCTGCAGCTGCTAGGACTATCCTTATGCTCTTTTTCTTGAACAAGGGTTTCACATTTGCCACTCTCCAATCCTCTGGCGTCTGCCCTGTATCCAGGGAAGATAATGGCAAGCCCTTCCACTATCTCCATCCCCACTTCCTTTAGCAATCTGGGATACAAGTGGTTAATTCAATGCTAAATCATGTACAGGAGATGGAAAAGATGGGATTAAGAGAGATAAAAGAAAAAGTAAAAAGTTATTTAAATTTAATTATTAAAATCACCAGCTTAATTAAATTCTGATGGAATGAGACTAAGGCCGGGATTTTTCCCTCTGCGAACCCGTTTCCGTTTGGACTGGGGATCCGACCCGTAGTTTGCAGTTCCCCGGCCTTGAACTGTGCTGAGGCGGGACTTCCACCGACTTTAGCCAGGAAGTCCCGCCTAATGGAGCTGCCGGCTGATCAGTGGGCTAGCAGCTCTTCGTCCCAATAGCGCCACCGGGAGTGGTGGCCACTGCTGGGACTGCAGCCCCACTTGAAGAAAATGTCGGGGAGCCCCCGAACCAAGTTAAGTTTTTGTTGCCTCACCAGGGGTGATCTTTCGGGCCCCAGCTGGGCAAGAGTAGTCGATTGGGGGGGTACGAGTTGGGTGTTGGGGCCGCAGGAGCGGCCCTCCATTTGGCACAGGGTACCCGATCATGAGGGCATCCCTCCCCCAGGCCTTAATTGAGCTGCCTGCTTTTGTCAGTAAGTGGCCACTTAAGGGCCTTGATTGGCCTGGGGCGGGTGGGCCGTTTTTCACTGCCGCCGCCCTGCGTAAAGTGGCATCGGGAGTGGGTCAGGAAGGGCCCCCCCCCCCCCGAAACTCCGGTTCCATTTTACGCACCCCCCCCCCCCCCCCCCCCCCCCACCTTCCCGCTCTTTGGAGGGGGCTGTAAAATTCCGGCCAATGGCACTGAAAATTAACTTGTACAAGTGTAGAGAGGTTGTTGACAGTTTTAAGACTTATCGTGCCATTTAAAAAATGTACTTAGTGGAATAGACAATCCCTAACTCTTTGAGTTTAGTGCTGCAACTTCACGCTGTTCCACGACTTTTAATGCCATGTCTCTTGATGAGATGCTGTTACAGTGAAGCTTCTGGAGGAGTTTGGTAACTAAGACAGCAACTTCAAGATTTCCGTGTTTAATTGCGCAGAAATTGCTGTCCAAATTTCTCTTCGATAATGGAGAGTGCTGAAAACATCACCGTTATTTTTACTGCAAAATCTGGGCCATTGTGTTAATCTGATAGTTCAAGATGAAAAGCTCTGGCCCTGATGTGCTCTAAGCTGGCCTCAACATTCAGTGGAATAGTTGCTGAAAAATTCCTTTGCATGCTATTTTAATATAGGTGTTAACCACTCGGCTGCCAGAGGAAACTAACCCCCAACTTGTGTATAGATTTCCACCTTTTATAATTTAGGGCAAAGCAGTATAAAAAGTTTGTGGAGAATGAAATAAATACCTTTATAGATCTGGTCTTCAATGTTTGAACATAGGCCAACATCCACATTTAAGAATGCTATTCTATCCATAAATGCAGTTTATGGTATGTTATGGAGTCACACAGCACCAGAAGGATAGATTTGATCTGAGTCAGGTAGTGTCAGAGGCATTGAAAATTATCTCTGCTTTCTCTGGATTAGACCAGGGAAATTCAGTTGTGTTTTTCATTTTCCCTTGACCTCAAGTGCTTCTGTGAAGACTGGATTAGCCTTGCTTATGATGCTACCATACTTGAGCAATCTTATGATACTCACTGTCTCTGCTAATGGGAAGTAAAGCCAACTTGTTGAGCTATTACAGGAATTCTGGTACTTGTAAAACTGTGGCTGGAACTTTATGGCCCCCAAACAAGCAGGCTTGTGGGAGATGGGTGGTATAAAATTGAGTGGGAGATGGGTGGTGGGCTAATTCTGACCCCCTCCTGCCCCTGCTGCAGTTTTATGCGGGGCGGTGGTGGCGAGAAATGGCCCGCCCACCACATCAAGGCCCTTATGTGGCCAATTAACTGGCACTTAAGGGCCTTCTCCCACCGCGGGTATTTTGCCCTCAGCAGCCGGACGGCAAAGGCCTGAAGAACCCCGCCATAGTAAAACTGGGCAGCCTTCTTGCGGGTGGGGGGGGGGCACCCTCCTGATCGGGCACCCTGTGCCACACAGAGGGCCACCCCCGAAGCCCCAACCCCCATTCCCAACACACAACACTCTCTTCCCACCCCCCCCCCCCCCCCCCCCCTTGCCTCGCAGGGGCCTGGCTGATTGTCCCTGGCGAGGCCTCAAAAACTTTCCGTAGTTCCGGGGCATCCTTCCTCTTGCTGTGGTGGCTGGGTGTAGTCCCAGCAGTGGCCACCGCTCCTGTTTTAGAAAGTGGCCAGAAGTAAAAACATGCAGTCCAATGAAGCTAAGTCTAGTTATCCATGTATGGTACTTGTAACATTTTAGTATAAATGTTTCCTTTGACTTGATAAGTTTACAAGGGAAGTATAGAAAAGTTATTCCACATTTTCTCTTCACAGGCACTCTACTGCAAGCTGAATAAGCCCAAGACAGGGCTTCTGTTAACTGATCTACCTTCCATTAACTGGGCACTTAGCCTCTATTTCTGGCATGTGCTTCTATATCTAGTGCAGATATGTAACTTGTGGAGGTTAGCATTCCTCTGATGAACCACAATTTAATGTGCTATGCCCATGTCTTAATGGCTATCTGTTGGTAACTTCAGCTTGTTTGTTTTAAATCTTTTAGAAATCTGATAAAAAGTTTCAGCCAAGACGATTACAGGACAATTTTGAAATGGGTAAGATCACTTTATAATGTCCTCCAATGTTGTGAATATATACCACTAAATACTGTTGTGCAGAATTTGACGCTTACGTGCATTCAGATTTAAAAATCATTTTGTCTGTAGTATTGAAGTACAATTATCTTTTTTTTTCCATACAGATGCAGTTTGTGAACTGTGCAGCTCTAATCAGCTCTTGGAATATACTGGGACATGCGAATCAGGTTCTGATCTCTCTGATTCCTGCAGCGGACACTCCAATTTTAGTTTTTCATCCAGGGCCTTTCTCAGCTTCAAGTTTGATCGAGATGCAATTATGAAATGCTTTGACCTATGACAGCGTGTTGGGCTTTCACATGAAGAGATCAGAAGGTTGCATGGAACATCTTGCATGATCAATGAAAAACTGACCTTTCCACCCTTGGGTGTTCCAGAGCCTGAAGGATTTTAAAAAGTAGAGGGTGGGATTTTTAAAAGTGGGCAGAAATGAATGTGATGAGGTCATGTTTAATGCAATTTTGCCTTTCTACACAAGTACCTTTTCAGTATTTGCAACTGGCCATTGGTTTTCTTTTTAAGTGATTATTTTATGAGTGCAATACTGGAGAGGAGAATTTTTTCTTTTTTTCCAAATAAACTTTCCTTCCTTTTTTCTCCCCATTGCCCCCCCCCTCCCATTACTTTAGCTTGGATATGACACTTACTGCTGAATGTGCAAGTACAGATGAAAGATATCTAGCTTTTTGAGTGGGTATTTGGAAAGGCAGGACAGAATGGATTGTTGCAGCATTATACTTCTGTTTTCTGTAGTTTAATGAATCACATTTATGGTGATATTCATGCACTAACCAGATAGTGCATATTTTTTGTTCCCTGTTTGTTCCTTTGCAGATCTTCCATTGTTCTGAATGGTCTTCAGTGTTGCTGTAGTTACAAGATGTTCAACTGTGTTTTCAGCTTATTGACTGTTCATTTCTGGCAGTTGTTCCAGATCCATTAGTAGTAAATGATTTTTTTTCCTATTTATTCAGTAACTTTGGTGCAACTTCAAGGAAATTTCTCATTTTATACATGGGTCAGATATATTAACACTCTTGAAGTTCATTGTGAGAATGGGAGACTGACTGCTGATTTTTAAAACCCTCTCAGGCTCATTGTCCTTTCAGTCATTTAGTGTATCAATAAATCAATGATTGGACTGCACAGACTTCCAATTTGGTCTGTAAGTTCCAACAATCTACTGTCTCAAATATTACAATGAGTGACTCAGCAACAAATCAGTTTTATTAAAATTAATTGATTCCATTGACTACAGCTTAATGCTTTTAAAAAAGGAAACTATTGGCTAGATAATGCACTTTGATGTGATAATCACAAATATTGACCCGAAACTTTGGAGATCTGAAGGATGGACAGTTTGTAGTTAAAACTTGATCAGCCTTAATCACTACTGAACATTGCTCCTCTGTACAAAGTTACCCAAATTCATTTTGGAAATAGACTTGGTGAGATGAAAGGCACTCTTCTTTGAAGAGTGATTTCAGGTCTCTTTCCAGTTAACTCCCTACTTAATAGACATGCAACCTTGACTGCCATCCTACTGCAGAAAATGAAACCTCAGAAGTCATGACCTCATGATTTTGTTGTTCAGTTGTACAACCCAAAACCAAGTACCTGTCACACACATTATGGTTTATTATAAAGTGATTTTTATATTGAGAAATTTAGAAGATTGCTAAATTGAATTTATTTTCAATTTTCTGCTTATCCTGCTCAACTTGTCTTCATGGCATTGCAGTGCATATGTATAAAGCAGAAGCAACATCCAACTAAATTATGATGGTAGACTGTTTAATAACAAGTAATTATCCTTTGTTAAACTTTATAACCTTATGAACACAATAGGATTTTAAAATTGTTACAATATTGTAATAAAGGATACATTTATTTGTTTGTCCCATTTTCACCTCCATCATCAAGTGGAAGAGTTTGATTGAAAAGGATGATATTCTTCAAATGAGACTGAGCTTTTATTGAAAATAAAATCAATTTGCATTAGAATAGATTTCTTGGGTGGAAGTTTATTTCAAAACTGTGTGCAAGTCTTACATAGAGTCTTTTACGGCATAGAAGGAGGCCATTCAGCCCATTGAGTCCATGGCGGTAGAGTTTCTGCTTTGGGCACAATTGATCTGGGCGCAAATTATGCCCAAAATTGTGCTACTTTTGAGAAGCATTTCCTCTGGCCCCCGCCCCCCCACCCCACCCCAAGATTCTGCACAAACTCATTTGCATGTTGGCAAACAAAATCTCCCATGAACCAGCACAATCGGACAGTGTTTTAGAATGTTTTTTTTAAATTCCTTGATATATTTAAGAGTGGCAACTTGGTGCAGTTTGGTTGTACAGCTGAAAATGGGTTTATCACAAAAATTTTATTCAGTGTCTAGTCCACCACCTATGTGTAACCTAATTTTAAATAACTGAAAATGACTTTAAAAATATATACAGAATTGTTTGCTAGTTTTTGTGGACTATAGGAGCCAGTTTCATTTTCAAAAGCTTTTGTAATGTGCCTATTAGTGTCCTTTCACCCAAAAGAACCAGCTTAATTTTTAAAGCCTCCTCGAAGACGTGCGGAAGAATGCAATTAACAGAAACTCCCAATGGTAATTATTTCAATCTGGGCATGTGGCCAGTTTGGTGGCCACAAATTCTTTTGTAAACTAACGCAAAAGATTGTGGAAACGCAATTTGCACTTAAAATTCTGCAATCTTTCGTACCGGTTTCACCGATTTTGGGCAAATTGTGCTGAAAAGACCAGTACAGCAGAGTAGAAACTTCAGGGGCTGAATTTTATAAGCCCCCCAGTGTTGGGGGTCATGGCGGGGAGGGGCACGGAAAATACTTCCGGGGAGGCCCGCCACGGGCCTCAAGGCCGAGAAGGCCCCACTGCAATTTACCGACGGTGGTGAGGTCTTGTGGCGTCCTCTCTGCGATGGAGACTCTATTTAAATATGTTAATTACATTAAAATTAATGAATAAAGACTTGTAGCGACAGCCGTCCCATGCCAATATTCCGGCTATTTGCCGGAAGTCCTGCACCTTCAGATCTAGATCCAAGGCGTAACACAGGTGGGGAGGGGGGAGGAGTGAAATTTTCAGGTCCAGGAGGGGTGGTGGGGGAAATTGCAAAACCTTACGCAATTGGTGGAGGGGATGCTGGGAAGGGGTTGAAGGGTAAAATGGAGAAAGTTCAGGGGGGGAAAGGTTAGAATCTAATTTTTAATTTTTTTGGCTGGAAAGGGCTATTTAGATATTGAGTACTCATTGGAGGGGGTGGGAGAGGGGTTTTAAACTGATAGTTTCCACTTTCCTGTTTTCACACCTGTCACTTTAAAAAGTTAAACTGCAGGGCCTGAAGCCCTTTAACTGCCGGATGTTGTTGGGGCGAAGTGCCCGCCTCCTCTCCATCATCAGGGGCGGGTGCTTCGCCCTTCCTTGTAAATGAGCTGCCGCGTGAAAACGGAAGCGAGCGAATAAAATTCAGCCCCAGGTCTCTGGCTTTTATTCTGATCTATAGGCATAACAAAAGTGTTATAGGGAAACTTCTTGAAGTGTTAACTTAAAAAAAAAGAATTCTGGTTGGATGAGGCCACTGTGATTTTTTTTTTAAAAAGCTTAATGCCTGTGAGTTTACCAAAATTGTTGCCCAGAAATAAAGCAATAGACAAATATCTAATTTTGTAATTCAGTGCTATTAAATACCATTTCTTTGAAGCATAAACTGTTCCAAGAATGGAAGAAGAAAGCTGTTAAGTTAAAAAGAAATGACTTGATCCCACTGCCTTCTCCAATCCAGTTCACTTTGGATAATGTCTGCTTAAATGAATTTATAATGTGGATTTTCTCAGCACAGATTATGGTGTGTGATATGTCAAAATTAGCATTGATATGTCAAACTTATTGTGCAGTAACATTTTTATAATGTTTTTTAGCTAGCTGCTAGTATTTTCTGTGGTTCATATTGATGTATTTATTGGCTCAGTATTGCATCCATTAGTACACACTGGCTGCAAGTTTGATTAAAGATTAACCATTTGCAAAATAAATCTCTGCATATTTATAATTGGGAAAAATTTAGAGTTCAGCATTGGTAGAAAATACAAAATTGGATAGTGTAAAGTACACCTTTATTAATTCCTTTCATATAAAAACCGGAAGATTTTAGAAATCTGTCTTCTACTTATTGAGATCTGACTGCACCATTTGTACCATTTTATCTATCCTCACTACAGTTCCTTCTGATAATTAAAATACAACTCTGTTGCTGAACTGCAAAGAAAATCTCTCTCCTCCCAATATATTCTTACTCTGTGATGGGAAAGGGTTTTGATTCCATGCTTGGACCTCTGCTGCTTTTAAGTGCCCACTAGGAAACGTATGCTTGTGTGTACTTCTCCAGAGTGATAACCCCCAGCCCTACCTCATCACCCCATCCGTCGCCCCCTCCACTGCCTCTGATTTGACACGCTGCTTGTCCGACAGTCAATACTGGATGATCAGAAATTTTCTCCAACTAAATACTGGGAAGACTGAAGCCGTTATCTTTGGTTCCTGCCTAAAAGTTCATTCTCCAGCAACCAACTTCATCCCTCTCCCTAGCCACTCTCTGAGGCTGAACAAATTGTTCACAACTTTTCCATCCTATTTGACCCTGATTGAGATCTGACATTATCCTCTGCATCACCAAGACAACCTACTTCTACCACTGTGACTGTGCCCGCCTCAGCTCATCTGCTGCTGACAGCCTCATCCATGCCACGTTGCCTCTAGACTCAGCTATTCCGATGCTTTCCTGGCTGGCCTTGCACCCTCATTAAACTTGAGCTCTTCCAAAACTCTGCTGTCAATGCCCTTACTTGCACCAAGTACCGTTCATCGCCGCTGTGCTCGCTGTCCTACATTGGCTCTTGGTCCAGCCATGTCTCGATTGTAAAATTCTCATCCTTGTTTTTAAACCCCTCCATTACCTCCCCACTCTCTATCTCTGTAACGTCCTCCAGCCCTACAAACTTCCAATTCTGGCCTCTTGCGCATCCCCGATTTTCATCATTCTGCAATTGCTGATTGTGCATTTAGTTGCCTGGGGCCTAAGCTCTGGAATTCCCTCCCTAAACGTCTCCACCTCGCTCCTCTTTTAAAACCTACTTCTTTGGCCAAGCTTTTGGTCACCTGTCCTAATGTCCTATGTGGCTTGATGTCAAATTTTGTTTGATGAAGCATGTTGGGACATTTTTACTATGTTAAAGGTGCTATATAAATGCAAGTTGGTGAAGAATGTTGATTCTGCACACTCTTACTGCACCCCACCCCCCCCCCACCATTTTGAACATCAGATCACATCTATCATGGATGACGTAAAAAGTAAAGATCATTTGCTGTGCCACAGCGACATACTTTGATTTCACTGTGGCTAAATGTATCCCTATCAATTAAATCAGTTAACTTAATTCGAATCTGGGACCCTCCTCCTGTTCTGTATGTCTAGTTGCTGGATAAACTTGCAGATGTTGATGGAGTCCTTCAATATTTAAGTCAAAATTCCATGGATTGTACCTTCAGTCCCACCAAAAAGAATATGCTGGCTTCACTGATGTCATTGCCAAAATGTACTACATGAAGGAACATGGCTGGTGCTGAGATGATTAAGAAACCACAACAGGTGGTTGAGTACAAAAGCAAAATACTGTGAATGCTGGAAATCTGAAATCAAAACAGAAAATGCTGGAAATACTCAGCAAGTCTGGCAGCAGCTGTGGAGAAAGAAACCGTTAATGTTTCAGCTGGTTTAAGTAGTTGGCAGAGGATTTTGATCAGTATTTTATGTGTAAAAATAATTAGAAATCTTGTGAGGATAAAAATACAATTTGTTCCTTTGCGTACTTAATCATCAATATTAAAAAAGAATGTTAAAATAATGTTAGTTATTCTGAAACTGTTGTGGTTATATATTGTAAATAGATTTGTGAAGGTTTCAAAATTAGATCAAGATACCTGACAGAAGTACAATTGAGTCAATGCAAATAATGGAACATTTTAGTAGGTTATAATGGCATAAATGGTTTCATATAATGGGACTTAAATTGAGTATAATACTAAAAGTTACCCAAACCTCAGAGACCCTTTCCCATGGTTTAACTTCTCAAAATGACAATTATTAGATAGCTGTGAACTTGAAGGTCCTGTGTAGGAGGAAGCTCCAAGTTAGATTAACTTGTGTACTTTAATTTTTGTTTTGCTCCTTGCCTTGTTGCATTTTATTTTCCATAATGCACATCTTCATGTTCTTATACTTAAATGCACTGTTCCTGCTCTTTTAAATATTTTGTATTTTACTGACCACCTCTGAATTGGTTTGCAAGGTGTTCAGTCAAATATACATTTTCAGTGCTGAAGTAGATAGTTCAAAAAACTAACTTTTTCATTTGACCACTTGTTTGAGACATCTTATTGCATATTTTGAAGCCCTGACAGATGAAAGACAAAGGGAGTCAGGGATTTTCTTTTAGAGCAAAAAAATGCTAGTTTTAGTTTTATTTGTTGTGATGATGAAACTTAAAAAAGTAAGCATCTACAGTTCTTGTAATCTATGAAAGTCCATTTTTAAAGAAGTGAACCAATTGCACATCATTTTGTGCTAAATTGTGCAGCGAACACTGATCAATGTGACAGCTAATGCTTTTCCCTATTGCCAGAAGAGCAAGTACTTGCGGATTTTGTTTTCAAAGTGTTGCCTTAATTAAAGATCAATTATACTGAATTGTAAGTTGAAAACTATCATTACTGTGTAAATGTTTTAAAATGCTTTCAAAATGCAAACAAAAGTGGTTAATTGGTGACTACAGATTTGCAGTGGAGTCGATGTGTAAACTTTGACGTGATCATGAAGCGCAGTGGTTAGGGCGGCACAGTGGCTAGCACCGCAGCCTCACAGCTCCAGCGACCCGGGTTCAATTCTGGGTACTGCCTGTGTGGAGTTTGCAAGTTCTCCCTGTGTCTGCGTGGGTTTTCTCCGGGTGTTCCGGTTTCTTCCCACATTCCAAAGACTTGCAGGTTGATAGGTAAATTGGCCATTATAAATTGCCCCTAGTATAGGTAGGTGGTAGGGAAATATAGGGACAGGTGGGGATGTGGTAGGAATATGGAATTAGTGTAGGATTAGTATAAATGGGTGGTTGATGGTCGGCACAGACTCGGTGGGCCGAAGGGCCTGTTTCAGTGCTGTATAACTAAACTAAACAGGCAGTGCTGTTTCGCTTCATTTGAATGTCTCAAATTCTAGTAGACCTGACCTGAAATGTTAACTCTGCTTCACTTTCCACAGATGCTGCCAGACCTTCTGAGTATTTCCAGCATTTCTTGTTTTTATTTCAGATTTCCAGCATCTGCAGTGTTTTGCTTTTATTAAAATATTGCAATTTTGAATGCTAAATGAGTGTAGTACAGCATCGATGTACATGTCTGATCAAGCCACTTTTCACGGTGATTTATGTTTTATTTTAAATGCTGTCTTTTTTTCCCTGTGGATCCAAAGTGATTTTACACAAATGTTCTAATTCCAACTAAAATCCTGATTTACTTCCGATAAAATTAGATGGTTCGTCTGATTTTTGTTGGAGAAATAATTTGATTACACTTTTAAACCAGATTGATTTGTTAGCAATAAATGGTAGAAACTTTAATTTTCCTCACTAGTACTTGAAAGTTTGTGTGCAGCCTTGTGTGTTGAATGCCACCTAAAACATGCCATCATTGCTCATTAATTAAAAAAGTGTATTCATTAATTTAGTAATTTTTAAGATTTTATTTAGGATTTGGATATTGCAAACAAAGCTTTTGTTCTGAAATACCACGTTCATTTTTTGTTTAATGTGATGGGTTCTGGTAGATATTGGAAGTGCAGAGACGCAATACTCTTATAAATATGTGTTCAAATGTCATTACGAAGCAGTACTCTTGGGCATTTTTTAAAAACATATTAGTACTGGAAGAAAATTACCTAGTACAGTAAAGATCATAAATTGATATTTTATGGCAAGTAAGCCATCTTTTGGCAAGTGCTCTTTTTAAAATGACTCAGTCATTCAGAGGTTGTCTTGCAGTTTTTATTTTGCTTTTGGGGCAGGAGGGGAGGAACATGATGGTACAAAATAATCCTAATGTGCTAATACAATCAAAGCTCAGACCACACTGTTGCCTAAATTCCATGTAAAACCAAATATTATTTGGTTTATTTTTAGATTCTGCTTTCATTGGACACTAGTCCCTTTTGTGTAATAGACACAGTACTGTGAAATTTTAGCTTTGCTTTGCATTTCATGTGATATTGTGTAAATGGTTGAGTTGCAGCTTGAGATTATTTCATATTTGCTGGTAGTTCATTTTTATACTAAGATTGTTTTGAGTTACATTTAACAAAAGTTTTGTAATATAATTTTACACTTTTATAGTCACTGATATATCTTTCATTTTGGGAAATCTCTTTTCAGTACTGCAAAATTTTTATGCATCAATTTTACCTGTTCAGGTTTAATGAGAGCAAAGTAACACCTAGATTTGAAGCGAAAGACACACAGTGCTCTTACACATTTAAAAAAAACTTGCATTAGGAATGTCATAGAGTCGTACGACATAGAAACAGGCTCTTCGGCCCACTGCGTCCATGCCGACCATAATGCTTATACTAATCCCACCTGCCTACATTAATTCCATATCCCTCTACGCCTTGCTCATTCAAGTACCTGTCCAGATGCCTCTTAAATGTTGCTACTGTTCCTGCGTCCACCACCTCTTCAGGCAGCTCATTTCAGATACCCACTATTCTTTGTGTGAAAAAGTTACCCATTTGATCCCCTTTAAACGTCCTCCCTCTCACCTTCGATCTATGCCTTCTAGTTTTAGTCATCTGCTCAACATTAGGTTGTAACTGAGTGGCATGATATTTTTAAAAGGTATCTAATTCCATACTTTGAACATTAATGAAAGTATTGAGCCTATAAAAATAAATGAGAATCAGTTTGCATTCTGAGAGTTCTCTTTCCCTATTTTGAATCTATTTGTATTCTGAATTGCAGCTGATTGAATTTGTTTTTGAACAATGCAATTGATCATGCATGGAAGCTGAAAGATTCCACGTAGCATTCAAATGTTGTATTAAGGTGTTTTTAAATAAAATACTTTTTCCCTCTTGACCAAAGATCACTGTATGCATTTAAGGGAGAGGGGAGACGAAAGAAAAGAAAAACTTGCATTTATATAGCACTTTTCATGACCACCGGATGTCTCAAAGCACTTTACAGCTAATGAAGTACTTTTGAAGTGACAGTTTATCCTATCTCTCAGAATTGATGGTAATAATTTTCCCACCACCAAGGTCAGACTCACCGGCCTCTTATTATTTGGTATATCCGTCGCACCCTTTTTATACAATAGTACAATGTTTGCAGACCTCCAATCCTCTAGTACCTCACCTGTATTTAGTGAGGATTTGAAAATGATCCTCAGAGCATCTGCTATTTCCTCCCTGGCTTCCTTTAACTGTCTTGGATACAATCCATCTGGCTCTGGTGATTTAGCCACTTTCAAGGATGTCAGACCCTCTAGTACTTCCTCTCTCATTATGCTTATCATACCTAATATTTCACGCTCTTCCTCTTTAACTACAATGTCTGCATCATCCCTCTATAATAATATTCTCCACTGTTAATAATTGATAATATTCACTGTCTACACCACCTCTAGTAGTTCAAAAATTCTAATATCCATCTCCTATATGAAAACTGAAGTGATATTAATGTGATATTAGAAAAAGCAAAATACTGCAGGTGCTGGAAATCTCAAATAAAAACAGAGAAGTTTGTGGTTAATTAAGGTTTCAGGTTGACCTGAAATATTACGCCTCTCTCTCCTGACCTGCTGAGTGTTTCTGGCGTTTTCTGTTTTTATGTATTTGTTTATTTACTGGTCCTCCAAGTATCGAAGCTCATATTTCTTATATACATGCTGCCTCCTCAGTGACATCATCTGAAAATACAGTATCAGTTTCCACATGTATGCTGATGACACCCAGTTCGACCTCACCATCACCTCTCTCGACCCCTCCATTGTCTCTAAATTGTCAGACTTCTTGTCCAATATCCAATACTGGATGAGCAGAAATTTCTTCAAAATAAATATTTGGAAGACTGAAACCATTGTCTTCGGTCCCTGCTACAAACTCTGATCCCTAGCCACCGACTCCATTCCTCTCACTGGAAACCATCTGAGGCTGAACAAGACTGCTCGCAACCTCTGTGTCATATTTGACCCTGAGATGAGTCTCCAACCATATATCCGCGCCATCACTAAGACCGCCTATTTCCAACTCCATAACATCGACCGACTTTGCTCCTGCCTCAGCTCAGCTGCAGCTGAAGCTCTCATCCATGCTTTTGTTACTTCTAGACTTGGCTATGTCAATGCACTCCTTGCTGGCATCCAATGTTCTACCCTCCATAAACTTGAGGCCATCCAAAACTCTTCTGCCCATGTTCTAACTCACACCAAGTCCTGTTCACCCATCATACTGTGCTCACTGACCTGTATTGGCTCCCAGTTAAGCAGTGCCTTGATTTTAAAATTCTCATCCTTGTTTTCGTCCTACCATGGCCTCTCTATAATCTCCTCCAGCCCCAAAACCCTCTAAGGTATTAACATCTGTCATAGGGAAAATGTTGGAAGCTATTATTAAAAAGGTTATAGCAGGGCATTTAAAAAAATTCAAGGTAATCAGGCAGAGTCAACATAGTTTTGTGAAAAGGAAATCATGTTTAATCAATTTATTGGAGTTCTTTGAGGGAGTTACATGTGCTGTGGATAAAGGGGAACCGGTGGATGTATTGTACTTAGATTTCCAGAAGGCATTTGATAAGGTGTTACATCAAAGGTTATTGCAGAAAATAAAAGCTCATGGTGTAGGGGGTAACATATTGGCATGGATAGAAGATTGGCTAGCTAACAGGAAGCAGGAGGCATAAATTGGTCATTTTCTGGTTGGCAAGATGTAACGAGTGGTGTGCCACAGGGATCTGTGCTGGGGCCTCAACTTTTTACAATTTATATAAATGACTTGGATGAAGGGACCAAAGGTATGGTTGCTAAATTTGCTGATGAGACAAAGATAGGTAGGAAAGTAACGTGAAGAGGACACAAGGGATTATAGATAGGTTAAGTGAGTGGGCAAAGACCTGGCAAATGGCGTATAATGTGGGAAAGTGTGAAATTGTCCACGTTGGCAGGAAGAATAAAAAAACATATCTAAATGGTGAGAGATTGCAGAGCTCAGAGATGCAGAGGGATCTGGGTGTCCTAGTGCATGAATTGCAAAAGGTTAGTATGCAGGTACAGCAAGTAATTAGGAAAGGTAATAGAATGTTATCATTTTTCGCGAGGGGAATTGGTCATTCACTGTCAAAATTAGATGTATGGTATGCGAGCGATCTGCGTGCAAAGGCAGGCATTCAAGATATGGAAATGAAATTATTTTGAGCCAAGAACATTAGATCTGTCTACCCCTGTTTGTCCTTGGGCTTGACAAAAAGTTGGTTAGCCCAATTTTGTATTTAGGTGTTACTGTCGGTAATGTAGGTAAAAGCTTGCCTCACCTGAGTTTGCTTGGCATCCGCAGCTCACAGTCAGCGAATGCGGAGCTCAGCCTGAGCTCCATGCCTCTGATTGGTGGTTTTTCTTGGGGGGGGGAACTGGTGTTTTGTGTTGAGCGAGGCTGTGTGTGGCGCGTGCAATTACCGTTTCGAACCCCAGCCCTCGTGCGGGTGCGCGCTGGCTGTTTGGTTGTGACGTCGGGAGTTTTAGGGGCTGGGTTGGGAGAAGATGGCGGCGGCGGTGGTGAGTGCGAGCAGCGGTAGTAGTGACACTTCGAGCACCGGTGAGGAGGAGAGGATGAAACGGCTGTTTCAGACTTGTGATGGGGATGGTGACGGCTACGTCAGTAGGTAGGGCTTGTGTTTGCTTCATCTCCAAGAATTGCCTCGGGGCGGGGAATTTTAGTGAGATGACTGGAAAATCTTAAATGCTGCAAACAATAGTTTAAAATGTTGAGGAGGGAGCTGGAGCCAGCTGCATTTCCTTTATGCATTGCAGATAAACTTTAGCCCCATTTGCTAGAGTAGTTGGGGGAGGGGTGAAGAAACTTTTCAGAAGTTGATGCGTTTTAAGGCATAGAAACGTAGTGAACAATTTGGCGAGGTTGAGTTTGCCACAAGTTGTAACAATATTAAATCATAGAATTTGTTGCATCGTGTGTAACAGCTTTCAGGAGGAAAGACGCTTTCTCATTCTATCTAAATTAAAACTTGTGCAGATTTGTTTTGGTTCAAAATTTACCGTAATCAGCCAGTGTGCAACATAACATAAAAGCACTTGTCCACGGGCACCAAATTTTCAAAACCGAAGTATTTATAAACTTAAGATTTTTAAGTTGGAAAGCCAAAAGCAGCATTTCATATGCGGGTAGTTTATGCCTTTAGTTTTTTTTTGGAGAATCCGATGACAGCGTTTCAAGCAACATGAATTTGATGACAAAAATAGGAAAGCAAGTTGTGAAGAGAACATGTGGAGGCTACAAAAGGGTATAGATAAGTTGTGAATGGGTGAAGATCTGGTGAATGGAGTATAATGTGGGAAAATGTGAAATTGTCTATTTTGGCAGGAAGAATAAAAGAAGCATAGTCCCTGAATCATAGAATATTTAAGGCACAGAAAGAAGACACTTGGCCCATCATGTCTGTGCCGGATGAAAAATGATCCACTTATTCTAATCCCACCTTTGGTCCGCAGCCTTGCAGATTATGGCATTTGAGGTGCATATCCAGTTTTTTGAATGAGTTGAGGGTTTCTGCCTCAACCAACCTTTCAGGCAGTGAGTTCCAGACCCCCACTACCCTCTGGGTGAAAAAGTTTTTCCTCATCTCCCCTCTAATTTTTCTACCAATCACTTTGCTCCCTCGTCACTGACCTCTCTGCCAAGGTGAATAGACCCTTCACCTCCATTCTATCCAGGCCCCTCAAAATTTTGTACATTTCAATCAGATCTCCCCTCAGCCTTCTCTGTTCCAAGGAGAACAATCCCAGCCTATCCAATCTTTCCTCATAGCTGCATTTTTCAAGTCCTGGCAACATCCTCATAAATCTCCTCTATACCCTCTCTAGTGCTTTCTGTAAAAGTGACCAGACTGCACACACTACTCAAGTTGTGGCCTAACCAATGAGTTATACAGTTCCAGCATAACCTCCTTGTTCTTGTATTCTATGCTTCGGCTTATAAAGGAAAGGATTCCATATGCCGCCTTACCCATGATCTGTGGACATTCACTCCAAGGTCCCTCACTTCCTCTATACTTCTCAATATTTTCTCATTGTGTATTCCTTTGCCTTGTTTGCCCTCCCCAAATGCATCACTTCACACTTCTCCAAGTTGAATTCCATTTGCCAATTTTCTGCCCATCTGACCAGACCATCAATATCTTGCTGCAGCCTACAGCTATCCTTCTAGCTATCTACCACACGACCAATCTTTGGGTAGTCTGCAAACTTCTTGATCATACCCCCTACATTTATGTCCAAATCGTTAATATATACCACAAAAAGCAGGGGCACCAGTACTGAGCCCTGCAGTCGCTAAAACACCTGTCAACAATTACCCTTTGTTTCCTGTCATTAAGCCAATTTTGTATTCACCTTGCTGCATTTCCCTGGATTCCATAGGATTTTATTTTTTTAACCAGTCTGCCATGTGGGATCTTGTCAAAAGCCTTGCTAAAATCCATATAGACCACATCAACTACACTACCCTCGTCTATCTTGTTACCTTTTCAAAAAAATTGATCAAGTTGGTCAAACAAGATCTTCCCTTAACAAATCCATGATGACTGTCCTTGATTAACCTGTTGCCTTTCTAAGTGGCAGTTTATCCTGCCGCTCAGCATAGATTCCAATAATTTGCCCATCACTGAGGTTAGACTGACTGGCCTGTAATTATTTGGTCTATCCTTTGCCTCCTTTTTAAACCAAGGTACAACATTAGCAGTTCTCCAATCCTCCGGCACCACACCTGTATCCAGTGAGGACTGCAAAATGATGGTCAGACCCTCTGCTTTTTCCCCTCTCGCTTTTAACAGCCTAGGATACATTTAATCTGCCCCAGGTGATTTATCAACTTTTAAGGATGCTAATCCCATTAATACTTCTCTACCTATGTTTATCAAATCCAATACTTCACACTCCTCCTTCAGGACAATATCTGCATCATCCCCCTCTTTTGTGAAGACAGACCCAAAGTATTCATTAAGAACTGTACCAATTTCTTCCGCCTCTACACATAGGTTACCTTTTTGGTCTTTTATGGGCCCTACTCTCTCCTTAGTTATCCTCTTACTCTTAATGTATTGATAAAACATCTTTGGGTTCTCTCTGATTTTGCTTGCCAATTTTCTTTCATGCCCTCTCTTCGCTTTCCTAATTTCCTTTTTGATTTTACCTCTCCACTTTCTATACTCCTTCTGACTTTCTGTAGTATTGAGTTCTCGGTGTTGGACATAAGCTTTCCTTTTCTGCCTTATCTTACTCTGTAAGCTCCTTGACATCTATGGGGCTCTAGATTTGGCCATCTCACCCTTTTTCTTGCTGACAGATTGCAGAGCTCTGAGATGCAGAGGGATCTGGGTGTCCTAATGTATGAATTGCAAAAGGTTAGTATGCAGGTACAGCAAGTAATTAGGAAAGCTAACAAAGTTAACATTTATTGCGAGGGGAATTGAATACAAAAGTAGGGAGGTTTTGCTTCAACTATACAAGGCATTGATGAGACCACATCTGGAGTATTATGTGCAGTATTGGTCTCCTTATTGAAGGAAGGATGTAGATGTGTCGGAAGCAGTTCAGAGAAGGTTTACTGGACTAATACCTGGAATGGGCCGGGTTGCCATATGAGGAAAGGTTGGACAGGCTAGGCTTGTATCCGCTGGAGTTTAGAAGAGTAAGAAGTGACTTGATTGAAATATATAAGATCCTGAGGGGTCTTGACAAGGTGGATGTGGAAAGGATGTTTCCTCTTGGGAGAATCTAGAACTAGGGGTCACTGTTTAAAAATAAGGGGTCACCTATTTAAGGTAGAGATGAGAAGGATTTTTCACTGAAGGTCATGAGTCTTTGGAGCTCTCTTCCTCAAAAGGCAGTGGAAGCAGAGTCTTTGAATATTTTTAAGGCAGAGGTAGATAGATTCTTTATAAGTAAGGGGGTGAAAGGCTATTGGGGCTAGACAGGAATGTGGAGTTGAGGTTACAGTCAGATCAGCCATGATCTTATTGAATGGCAGAGCAGGCCTGAGGGGCTGAGTGGCCTACTCCTAATTTGTATGTTCTTATGAATGCGGAGAGCCTGAATTTAATGGTTGACCAAGTTTTTAAATTTGCAATTTAATCGAAAAAGTTAGTTTTATTGACTGATATGAGGAAGTTCAAATAAGTCAACTGAAGGTTGCTGTTTCTACCAGTTTAAAGGTATTGGGTGTCCTAAGGTGCAGACTATTCTTTTGCTCTCCTATGTCGTTGGAAACAGAGTATTGAGACCAAGTGCACACCTGAATAAATTATGATTAAATGGCAAATAAATGAACCACAAAATGACCCCAAAGGAACACAAGATGTTTACAGATATTTAAAAAAATAATTTCAACGAAAACATTTGTAATTTTTTGTAAAACTGTTAAGGAATGCATAACTAACGAATACATTCAGCACACTGATTGATTCCTTGCATTGATAATGTAATTCACTTGAGAACAGAATGAGTTCTGAAACAAATTACACAATGGATAAGGTGTTCCAACTGATACTGAACAGCCAGCAGAAATTGTGTACAAGTAATTTTGTGACTGCATGCTGAAAATCATAGAATAGCTTCCTTCTGTGTCGTAACCATTCGGCCAATCGAGTCTCTGCTGGCTCTGCGAAAGAGCAATTCGCCTAATGCCATTCCCCTGCCTTCTCCTCGTAACCCTGCACATTCTTCCTTTTCAGATAACAGTCCAATTCCATTTTGAATGCCTTGATTGAACCTGCCTTCACCACACACTCAGGCAGTGCATTCCAGATCTTAACCATTCGCTACGTGAAAAAGCTTTTCCTCCTGTCGCTTTTGCTTCTGTTGCCAATCACTTCAAATCTGTGTCTTCTCGTTCTCAATCCTCACATGAGTGGGAACGTGTTGCCTTTGGTTCTTTTGCCAGTTATCTTAAATCTGTGTCCTCTGGTTCTTAATCTTTCCGCCAGTAGGAAAAGTTTCTCTCTATCTACTCTTTCTAGACCTCTCATGATTTTGAACGCATCTATCAAATCTCTCAAACTTCTTTTCTCTGAGGAGCAAGCCCCAGCTTCTCCAATCTATCCATGCGGCTGAAGTCCTTCATCCCTGGAACCATTCTCGTAAATGTTTTCTACAACCTCTAAAGCCTTAACATCCTTTTGAAAGTGTGGTGCCCAGAATTGGACGCAATACTGCAGTTGAGGTCAAACTACTGTTCTGTAAAGTTTCATCAGCACTTCTTGGCTTTTGTACTCTATGCCTTTATTTATAAAACTCAGGAATCCAGTATGCCTTTTTAACAGCTTTCTCAACCAATTTGTACATAGACCCCCAGATGTGTCTGTTCTGTAAGAAACAGGAGCAGGAGTAGGCCATACGGCCCCCTGAGCTTGTGCTGCCATTCAGTAAGTTTATGGTTGATCTGATCTTGGCCTCAGCTTACTTATCTTGTCTGTTCTCTGTAATCCTTGACTCCCTTAAGATTCAAATATCTTATCTATCTCAGCCTTGAATGTATTCAATGTCTCACCCTCTATGGGGTAGAGAATTCCAAAGATTCCTGCACCCCCGTTAGAATTGCACCTGTTATTTTGCTTCTCATTCTTCCTCCCAAAATGAATCACTTCAAGCTTTTGCATTAAATTTCATCTGCCATGTGTTCACCCATTCAACCAGCCTGTCTATGTCCTCTTGAAGTGGATCACTATTCTCCTCATGGTTCAGTGGTTCCAAGTTCTGTCACCTACAAATTTTGACATTCTGTCCTGTACATCCTAGTCTAAGTCATTAATATATACCAAGAAAAGCAGTGGGAACTTTGGGAAACCCTGTCATGTATTCTCTTTGGAACAGTGGCGGTTGAGGGGAGAGTTGATTGAGATGTGCAGAATTGTGAAGGGGCCTGGATAGAGTGGATGGTAAGGGCCTGTTTATCTTAGCAGAGGGGTCAGTGACTAGGGGGCAAATGCTGGAAGGTGGGATTAAGCTGGGTGGCTTTTTTCAGGCCGGCGCAGCCACAGTGGGCCAAGTGGCCTCATTCTGTGCCATAAACGTTCTTTGATTCTATACCTTGCTCCAGTCTGAGAAACGATCAATCACCACTACTGTTTCCTGTCACTCAGCCAACTTCATATCAGCTGCCACTGTCCCTTTTATTCCATGGGCTTCAACTTTGCTGTGTTATGGACAAAATTGAGAGAGAACTGAAACCCCAGTTCCTTTCGCTTTACTGTCTGTAATCTGTTTTTGACAAGGAAGATATGTG